>NW_019384295.1:393090-396630 GCF_000671375.1 Centruroides sculpturatus | reverse complement strand
AAAATTATTAAAAAAAAATTTAATTAAAAATTGTAAATAATCCACGAAAGAATTAGTTACAGGGATTAATTTTTTAATATCATTTGGGATTACTTCACTTTCAAACATTGATTTCTTTATTTCTAACTTTATATAATTTTTTTTTTAATTTTATACTACTGGGAAAATAGCACCTAATAGTTTTTAAAATGGTTTCTTCATAAATAAATTTATATAAATATTATATCTTGAAAAAAATATTATAACTTCGATCTTCAGTAATTAATTTATTAAATATATTTATAAAATTCATATAAATTCTACTAAATTAAATATGTCAAATTGTTAAATTACATTAATTTTCCTATTTTTAGAAACTTAAATAAAAAGAAAAGATTTTATTTTAACATAATTGAAATTTTTATCTATTGAGATTATTTTTAAAATAAATTTATAAATAATCTACAGCAAATTACATTAAATTTTAATGATTTTAAATAAGTAAATCAATCCACTATAATAATAAATTTAGTTTTCATGAATTATAGATAATGATTTTCGACGAAATTTACTACTTAAAAATTTAAACATTAATCAAAGTAAGAATTCTTCAGTTTTTCTCGAAACAACTTAGATCTTAAAGAGTTAACTTGTATTGAAAAATTAACAAAAAAAAAACTTAAGTTAAATTCATTAATTTTTGTATTATAATATGAAAATTAGCTCAGTTTTCTTTTATTTTATTAATTTTTTTATTTATTTAGAAAAATAATATAAAATACAAAATCAAAATTCTTTTAAGCAGCATACAGAAAATTACTTCTTCATTATTTTCCAAAAGTACTTCTGTACTTGTACACTTAAAATATTCTTTAAATTATAGATAATAAATTTCGAAATTAAATCTAAAATATTTATAATTAAATATTAAAATTGCTTAATTAATTTTAAAATTTAAAATATTTTATATTCCATATTTATCAGTCGTTACAGAATATTTTTATTACAAAATATCATAAAACATTTTTGTTTATAAAAGTTTTTAAAACATAGAATAAAAGTTTTATTTTGTAAATTATAAATATCATTTTTATTATTATTATCTTTCGTTAATTTTTTATCATTATTATTATTATTATATTTTATTTTTCTCCTTTATTTATTGCGATGTTCTACAAAAGATAATCTTATTTTCTACTTTTAGATCATTTCTTAGAAATAAAAATAGCCATACGGATTTATTATCTTTTTCTATCGATTTTAAACAATAAAAAGAAAAATAATGTTAAAAATAATTACACAAAATTTTCGAATTGTAGTAACTAAGATGAGGTGTAATAATTTTTACTGTTGTACAGTTCTGTTCAGAGGGAAGGAGGAAAACAAAAGATAGTGTAGTACAGACAATAGAAGATCACTCCTCCCCCCAACATGTTAAGCAATTATGGAAAATTACAAAATGGATAGTTTCTAGAAAGAGTGGAAAAAATAAAGTAAAATAAAAATTTAAAAACAAGCAAGATGATTTTAACCATCATTTCATCATTTATTTTCCGGTAGAAGATGTCATGCTGAACAATCATTACCTCTCCTGCCATTTAGGTCAGCTATTACTATTGCCTCACTGATTGACGATCGGGGGAGTGTTCTTGGATCTATCTAACGGTTCTTTGCGGGTTACTACGATTTTTTTCTACTTCTTTTCTTCTATTTTTTTTTATAAAAAGAACATACCGATCATTCAAGCAGAGCAAATAACAGATAGTTTTGTGTGCAATCCTTTAAATTACCTGTAATTAATTATTTTTTTTCCCATAGACTATATATCATAATAATATTATAGGTTTTCAATTGTTCTGTCATTAGTAACGGTAGATATAATTTTAAAATTTTATCTGTAATTATACAGTTTGTTATTCGAGATTGGTTATATATATATATATATATTATTTTAGTAATTTTTTGACGTTTAACATATTTCATTTCGAACTTTATAATTACCCTATTGAAATTTATTAAATAAATTGGCTATCGTTACAATTTTTTTTGAGAACGTAACAGAAATTTATTATTGATTTAAATATTAAAAGAATAAAAATAAACAATAATTCTTATGTATAAATTTAATATACAGTAAAATATGTGTAAACCTGAATATTTTTTCTGAATTATTTTGTAGGTTTCCGTTTTGTACAGGTTTTGCTGTATAAATTATACAGTAAAACCTGTGTAAACCGGAATAGCATGATATCGGATATTTTTTCCGTTTAGGCAGATTACTGTTTTATTAAGGTTCTATTTTGCACAGGTTTTACTGTATTTTTGTGCGGTCATACCAAAAAAAAAAGAGGAAAAAAGGAAAATACAATTACAATATTCGAGAATGTTCATTAAAAATTGAAATTGTTTTTATTGTTAAATGTTAAATATGTTATAAAGAAAGGACGTAAATTTTACAAATTATGTAATTAATGTTTTAACAGACTATTGGAAATGATATTAATCATGAAACAAATTAAATAATTTATTACTATTGGCAAAAAAACAGGTGAAAAAATAATATAGGTATGTGAATATTGGATGAGTAATATAAACAAGTCGATAGGAAAACAATTTCTCTGTTTATTTTGTAAAAAAAAAAAAAATTTCTTTAATTCTTCACTTAAATTTTTTAAATTATTGTTACGTAACTCTAAAAGTTCAATATATTGTTACGCAATCTAAAATTTTCAATTTATTATTACGTCAGTTCGACATGTTTAATGCATTATTGTTACGTCAAAATTTGGAATTTTTAATTTATTATTACGTCAATTTGAAAAAATTTAAATGTATTGTTACGTCATAAATTTTAAATAGAGTATTCAAGATATTGTGCATTTTAGTTACAATTTCTTTATTTATTTTATAAAATTTCTTTTATTTCTTTACTTCAATTATCTAAACTATTGTTACGTAAATCTAAAATTTTCTAAATTATTGTTACGTCGTAATTACTGACTAAAATTCGTTATTTTGAAAGATATTCTTAAGAATTTTAGTTTCAGATTCCTAATTAAAAGAATTAAATCTGTTTACTCGATTCAAATTATCTTTATCCCTGTATAAAATGTTATTAATCTTATAAACATAATAAGAAAAAATAATAATAATAATAATTTGAGTTTGGAATTAATTCTTCTAATTTTCCTCCATGTTGTTATTATTATTTCTTTAAATATTCTTATAATATTTTCTAATATCTTTAATAATAACAGCGTGCTTATTAAATTTCATCGTTATTAAAATTTTTTCTTTTTGTATTTATTAGCAATTTTAGCTGATTAAAGGCGTGGCATAATAATCAAGTAAATTACTATAAAATTACTTATCATGATTTAAGTATATGAGAAATTATTCTGAAAATTTCTATTATTTTAAAACATTTTTCTTTAATTTTATCTTAAATTTATATATTTTTTTTCTCTTGTATCTGACTTTTTCTTTTTTATATATTTGTAAAAAAAATGAAGGGGTATCTGGAATATGTTACGTCAAATTGACGTAAAAATGTGTACCGTC
>NW_019384295.1:386927-391416 GCF_000671375.1 Centruroides sculpturatus | reverse complement strand
TGACAATCGATAAAGAATATTTTAAAACAAGCGATCGAATGTATAGAAGAAGACTTTTAAGAAAAACAATAAATAAAAAAATTTTAATGCCATTTTAATGCCATGGAAACAAATTCGAATTTTTCAATTCTAATTATAAATGTCTTCTTTAAGTAAAATTGTTTTTTTTTCGTATTAGTTTTCAGTTTAAAAATATTTTTAAAAAAATTAAGTATCTTTCGGCAAATTTGTTACACTTTGTTTGCAAACGATTCACCAAATTGACTTCATTCATTAGCAATAGCACAGAAAGTTTCAAACCCGCTTTACATACATTAACTTAATTTTATTTTATTTTATTTTTTTTCTATCTTTTCAAGTAATTCTACTGAATTTTTTTTCTTTTCATTTGTACTCGAGAAGATAAACTTCTTTAATTTGACTTCTTATCCCAACAAGAATGATTAAGGTATACAATCACTAAGAAAACATTACTTAGATGGCATATCACTTCACTGTACAAACTTTAACTCGTTAAACTCAAAAACCAAAGTTAAATAAATGTTTTCTTTTCGGATATAAATGTAATTTTTCCTCTTTTTCTCCCCTTACAAATTATTATTCTATTAAGATATTTTTTCATTTGAAAAAAAAAAATATATCTATATAGTTATTTAGATAGGTTCATTATTATTATTATTATTATTATTATTTATTATGATATTAAAGATGTAATCATCTTTATCAATAACAAATTGCCTAAATATTTAGACATGTAATAAAGGGCTATGTGTAATAAGTTAACAGTAGATAGAATAATTTACTTATGATCATTGCATGGATCACGCTGTCTTAATGATAAATAGGCAATACTAAACAGCAGTAGATAAGGATACACTTACAGATAACCTTACTAAATTGCTGGTTTATTGGATAGGCAAATTAAATGGTAGATTTAATAGCAACAATAAATCTTTATGCACCTTGAAAAGAATTTTCCATTAATGTATTGTATAATTTCCTATAACTAAAGTGATTCTTTGTGTATATATATATATATATATATATTTTATTTATAAATCAATTTATCATTGTTGCTACTTAATTAGGTTATATACGTGTATGAATTTAATTATTTTTTAAAATAATTTTCGACGAATTTATTTACGTTAAATTTTAAAAAAATTGTTTTTTTTTAATATTTAAATTAACGTTTTATTTTTTAAAAATTAATTATTACTTTACAATTTTAAACTGTAATAAAAACTTTGAAAAATATTTAAAGAGGAAACATATAACTCACAAACACATACGTATATATATATATACACACGTATATACAAGATGGAAATAGCAGATACTCTGATGAGTAGGATGATGGANTAATTATAATTTTAAATATACAGTAGAACCTGCATAAACAGGAATCGCATGGTACATATACACTATACATACAAAAGGTACACAGACCCAATAAAATTATATTATGGTTTTATATGTTATAAATTGAATAAATTCGGCATTTAATATACTATATATTGAAGCTAATAAATGAAAATATTAACAAATGAAATAAAATTTTCTTTAAAAAGATTAATATATATTTCATCGATGGTGACATTTTCGATAAAAGACTTATTAATTTCTTTGCCACTTTTGGTTTGAAGAAAAGTGAAGTCATTTTAAAAATGACAAATGCCTTACTCATAATAAATGACTTCATTATTTACTAAACCCATTTCAGACTTATTAAACTTTGCGAAAAATTGATTAAAGTTATCCATTGAATAGAAAAAAAAGAAGAAGAAGAAGAGGAGGAGGAGGAAGAAGATGCATTGATAACTCTTCAAATAAATTGCAAATTTCTTTAAGTATTTATCAATATTTTTAATTATGAATTTGAAAATTTTATGTATTATACACATAAAAATAACAATAAAATCATATTTACATCAATATAAAACTAATTTAATATATTATGTGAATATTAATAAGTAGGGTGGTCCAAAAGTCAGTTAACCATCTCCAATTCTACCTTTTAATTGTATTTTTATTAATTTTATTGTAAATTCAAGTTTACGATTCAATTTAATTTTACATAACAATACGATTTATATATAAGAGTTGTTTTCGTTTCTTTAATTGTCTAACAATAAATTATTATTGTAGTGAAACCTGTTTAGAACGGATGCGAAGATACCAGCTAGAATATTATGTTTTGGCAGATTTTCGTTTTATACAGGGTATTATCTCATTTCCGCGTTAGACAGGTTTCTGGTTTATAACAGTATATTATACACCAAATCGTTCATTTATAGATTTTTAATTTAAGCGTATTTCTGTTTTGTAGCGTGGTCGTTTTTAAACAGGTTTAATTGCAATAATAAATAAATTTTTGCTCGAGTTTTAGCTGTTTTTACTACTTTACTACTTAATAATTGATTGTAATTAGACAATTATACAGAATTAAGGTGTAAAAATTAGAAAAAAAAAATATATATATATATATATATATTTAAAAAGAACAACAAGGCATGTTTCTTATGTTTTTATTTATTTTCAACAGCATATCTTTAACAGTGAATATCACCACGATGTTAATATCTCCAGTACATAAATCCTTCAGTTCTGATGCTAATCTAATGCTTATGCTAATACCCTTTACTAAATTTGCATCATTCTCCTTTCACTTTGATATTAACTTATTGTCTCCGTTTTTTTTAAATCCGATTAATTATCACCGAATTTTTTTTTTTAATATTCTACTTACTTTTCATGCACATTTCCTCATTTTATGGCTATATACAAAGCTACATATAAGTAGAAACTTTCTCCATCAGTAATATTATTTTTCTTGTAAATTTTTTTTTCTCATAAAGAATTATTTACTTTTCAAAGGCCACAATGAGAGCACTTACCTTGAGTCCAAATTCTTCAAAATATATATGTATATATGTATATATATTATTATTATTACTATAATATTATAATAAATTAAAAATAAAATATAAACCACTCAACAAAAATAATAATAATAATAAGTAAAAATTAATATAAATGTATTTCTTTTGTTTATAACAAGAAGTACTTTTTCTCATTTAATCTTCTGAAAAATCACAAAACTTTATCTTCTTTTTTTTTTGATAGTTCTTGTGTTTACACTTATGCAGAACTGACGGAATTCTGGCTGGATCTAATTCTTCATTTACTCACATCTGATATATATATGTATTCTTTTTTATGTGTTGTATATATATAATATATATATATATATATATTAACATCTATAGAGTTTTGTGAATGTTTTTTTTTTCCTTTGTAGGCTTTTACGGTACTCATGCAGAAATGACAAACCCACAGAGGCTTACATAGAAAAAAATCGTTTTAAGGAAATGTGTTTTAACATCGAAGCATCACTACACGATATAAATTCATAAAAATGACTGCAGTCAGCATCACATTCACGCACATACATGCATACACACATATACACACGCACGTACTAAAGGATGGAAATCTTCGAAGACGTGGTTTATAGTACAACAGTTTTTTTTTTTTGGTTATTTTTTTTTCTTAAATGTTTGTCGTAGTTCGGTCGAATTTCACTTTTATACTTTTTCTTAACGTAGACATTTGGATTCGTGTCCGGTTTTTACCCGCTTCCACAGCGACGTTGTCAAAAGAGGAAGCACCATAGAGAACAATCATAAGGACAACATATGCCAAGAACCATCTGGGCAGTGTTTGTCGTAATGTTTGAGTCGAAGTTATATTGTTTTGTTGTTGTTATTGTTGTTGTTTTATTTTATTTTATTATTATTTTTCCCCTCTTCTTCCATCAGTGTTGACGGAATTCCGATATTGTTTCACGTCACCTGTAGAATAAGGCTAGAAGCAAGAATGTTGCAGGTGACAACGTCACTCGAGCTGATGATGTTGATTTGGAAGCATTGGCATCGTGTTGCATGGCTGCAGGTTGTTCACCTGTAAAGTAAACTAAACTTTAATACCAAAATCTTAACAAGTATCTAATCAATTTTGACAATTAAATTTAATTAAAATATTCGACATTTTTTAATTAAGAATTAAACAATGATACATACAAAAGTGAAGATTTTCGTGTAATATTCGTGTAAATATTTTAACTGAGATAGAATAAGTTTTTATTTGTATACAATTATTTAAATTATGTGATTTTTAGATTAAACTGATTTTTTTAAACAATATAAATAACATAAAATGCCATTTCTCATGGGATAATGAAATAATTATTCTGCTTGTTCTTGTAAAGTTGCGAGTATTTGTACAAACAAAATGCACGCTTTTTAAATGAGATGTATCGATATCTCATGGGAAATTTACTCCTAATTGCTTGACGGAAGTACTGTTGTTTTCTTACAATTACCATTGCTACCGCAACAAGAAAAATTACAATTTTGTAATTTTCTTCCTGCTGTAACAATGGTAACAGTATAAATAAATTTGTTGTTACGGTAAATATATATATATA
>NW_019384295.1:373410-385644 GCF_000671375.1 Centruroides sculpturatus | reverse complement strand
CAATTAAATTACAAGTTTATATAATATATTAATTTTTAAAATTAAAATTAATATTATGTAGAAAATTCTTAAAAATAATTAAAGTTTTATAATTATATAGAATATATTATTGTATTTACTGATAGTTTATAATAGATTCTCTATATAGTGAACTGCCAAAAGAATTGATCTAAATTATTCATTATATGGGGATTCATTACATACATAAAGTATATCAAGAATCAAATGTGCTTACTGTATCTGAAATTCACTATATCGGGTGGTTTCTTTATTAACACAGAATTTTTTTAATATTAATTCAACTGTATTAAAACCTTAATATAGACCCACCATTTGTTTCCTTCTAAAATTGGTACTAAAATCAATGTGGCGCTAAATCGAAGAATCTTAAACAATGAGAATTATATAGAATAATGAGGCCTACACATACGTTTAAATTTGATAGTGATTTGGTGATAACACTGTTTCATAATGCGATATTGATCCATTTAATGTCGATGATTTACGAGGGTTGCACATTTATCATATTGAGATTCGACTGTATAATACAGTCCACATTCGATATAACGATCCACATCGATAGGATTTCGATACTGGACCATAATAATTCGGAAGTCATTAATATGCTACATTATTTTAAAAATTCAAGCAATTCTATAGTATTTTTACGGTAAGAACACTAAATTATTTATTATGTTTCTGTTTTTATTTAGGGATTTACCGCAAATGCTAACAGGAGCTTCGATATAAGGGATATTCCCACTAATGGATGGCACTACATCCATACATAGAACGTTATATCGAGGATTGACTGTATATATATACAGTCGAACCTCAATATAACGACATACAAGAAATTAATACAATACTTCATCCTTTTTTCTGATGCTTAAAATAGAATTTAATCGTTTTACATTTATCAATAGTTCTTATACAAAATTTACTGTAAAAATTATACGTTACAAATGTTAATTTTTTAATTTTTTTTTACAAAAATATATTTTAAAATTTGCAATAAAAATAAAAGTCGTTTAGGAATTAGAATTAATGTAAAATGCTGTTCATCCGTATAAAATGAATGATGCAAAAAATAGACATTTATCAAGATAAAGAAGAATTATGATTTTCTGTAATGACTAAACGAGAAAAAATAGATAATTTCGATATTAGAAAAATTATAAAATTTACTGTAGAAATTTAATATATTAAAAATGAATACATTAATTAACATTACAGCTTTTAAAGAAGTGTTTCTAGACTTCATTTTTGTGGTGACATTGGTGGAAGTTCGATTAAAAATATATATATATTAAAGCATTAAAAATGAATAAAAATTCATGTTAAATCTCTAAATAATTAGAATATTTTATGATTAAGATGTAAAATTAATCATTATAAAAAATGTTAAAGTAAAAAAAATTAATAATTGTCGTCCAAAATTCGGAGTACAATGACCCATAAAATGTCATTAAATATTTGCTATTTTTTAAAAAAATTATTATTATTATTAAACAGAACCGAATTACATTATAATTTTAATTATCATAAAATAAAATAAAATAATAATAAAAGTAAAATAAAACAAGGAATCGATAACATTAATATTCTTTTTTTAGTGATTTAGATAATAGAAAATTCATATTTTTAGTATTGATTCACTTACAGAATAACTGAAATCGAATGAATGATTTGAATTTCATCAACTTACCATTAAGTATATATACTGAGATACTTATAGAATCAGCATTTGAAGGACCGCAGGTGTAATTTCCGGAGTAGTCTGCTTGTGCATCCTTTATATATAATTTACTGACAACTGTATCGTTTCCAGCTTTCTGTAATGATATTTCTCCTCTCGAAGAATCATAATTGATCATTCTTTCGTTATGAAACCAAAAAACGAAAACTGGAGGTACTGGACTTTGAGTTATGACACAAGTCAAGTTAATAGAACTTCCTGTTTTGATATAAAGTGGATGAGGTCCTAGTATCGATGCTTTTGCCTCTGAAATATGAGAAAGAATATTAATGTTCCTGATAAAATTATGTATCGGTGTATCATTTTTTTAACGTTTAATTTAACTTATTTTTGATTTTTTAATTTTTTAAAATGTTTTATTGCGTGTCAGACTGGTCTATTTTTAGCTGAATGGTGTAAGAAGAAAGGATATAAAAAAATGTGACGTGTGGAAAAGAACTGTGAATGAAGATGGAAGGAAAGAAAACCGCTACAATACTTTGTAAGAAATTTTAAAAAATACATAGAAAAGAATGAGCAATCGTTACAATGCCGGGCAGCAATTTATAATCATATTTTTAATTTATTTAATTTAAAATATATGCTCTCCATCTCAAATGTCTTGCTCCGCCCCTGTACATCATACTTTTCCTGATAACAACAGAGTGATGTCAGTCATCTATGTAAGTCCGTATGGGGGAATTTTTGAATTGAAATCACGTGATTTCCGGTATAGACCTAAAGTTACTATATAGTTAATCGGAGCCTTCTAATCCTAAGATTTCCATATCTGTTCATGAGATTAAGGAAGGATAGACAGTGGGAATTTACAGGTCTACAATTTTTTTCAAATTGAAGCCCAGCACTTGTGTTCAGGAAGATGAATTTGGGAGAAATGAGCTTTCAGAAATGAGTTGTAAACACGTGTAAAAACATATTAAACTTACCTACAACGTTGAGATTGACAAAAAAGCTAATTTTTGGATCCGAACCAACTTGGCATTCGTATAAACCAGCATCATTTAATTGAGGATATCTTATTTGTAGAGACCAATCATTCGTTCTTTCCATATGAATAGCTTGAAACCTAGCATCTGTCGTATAAGTCTCTAATCCAACAGTTAGAACATGAAAATCCTTTCTTCTTATCCACGATACCTGAAATATAATAAAAGTTAATAAGAGTATGGAGAAAGGAATAATAATAATAATAATAATAATATTTCGTTTAACGATGATATAAAAGATAAATCTAAAATTATGTAGGTGATAACTGGTAAAAGTTACGCTTACACGAGTTAAGTGTAACTAACATAAGGTAGTCGACAAGCAATGGTGACGAAGTACCTAAAGACACATAACTACATAGGCACTTGACGTTATCACAGCGGGACAACGATGTTTAAAGAGGCCATTTCATAAACACAGGCAAGAAGACTTGCTTAGAAGAATGAAATGACACCGAAACAACGACAACAATTTGCTAGATTTATGAACCAATCGTTATAAGTAATGTTTCCGGAATGGTGTCGTCTATCACTCTGTAACTTGCCACAAGAACTAGTGTAAGTTCTTGCATGGTTTTTATAACACGTAAGACAGAAGAAGGGAGGGGAAAAAAAAGTAATCAAAGGATGAAGTAAGTCTTTGATGTGATGTATGTTATGTTAAAATCGCTTTAAAAATTTTGTTATGGTCGATATTGACCATCTGCTAGGGTTATGGAGAAATTTTTATGTTAGTCTGGTGATTTTTATCAATCATCTAAGCTTTATGGTGTTGTTTTTTCCCCTTTTTTCCTTGTATTTACCGTGTTGTAAACTCTGTACTTTTGATAATCATCACTTACTTCACCTAAATAAACAAGAATTTTATACATTTTTTACATTTTATATCAAACCAAACAAAGCTTAAATTTGATTTAAAAAAAACAACACAAATAATCAATTATTTATTAAAAATTTAACTTATTTTTTTCACCTAGTTTAAACGATTGTTTATGTCTTGTAAATCGGACAGACAAACAGACAATCACACAGAAGAATGCTCACGTAATTTACATAAATGAAGAAATGAAAAAAGAAGAAGAAAAAAAAACAAGTAATTTACAATAAACGTTAAACAGAAAATCGTTTATTTACAAAGTTTGAACTCATTAATTTAAATTAGTACAGCTACACGTGACTGAAATTGATTAATAAACTTGTTTAATTTATAAAAATCAAAATAAGTATAACAAAATTAGTTAAGTTGTTGCTAAATAAACAGATTTAATAAGTACAATAGCAGATTTATCTGTACATTTCTATATACAATATTTACTTCTGAACAGCTACCTGACCCTAGAAGATAGTAGTGACAATCGATAACACTAAAACTCTATCGCATGCTGCCATCTGTTGTTAAAAGAAAGAACTGTTTAATTAACATTATCATCTAATTTAATCCCCCCCAAAAAATACAATAAAATTATAACTTTTTTTAAGAAAAAATAAAATATTTAATTAAAATTTTTAAATCTAATTTCATACCTTTCGCTTAAATTTATGTAAATACAATTATTACTATTTTTAATATAAAATTTAACAAACACTCTCAGGAAAAAAAAAACTGTTATTTATTCAATAAACACATTGAAAATTAATTATATAAATTTAAATAAAATTATTATTATTATTAATTTTTTTTTAAAGAAAATGAAAATTTTGACTGGCAGATTTTCAATAATTATGTAAATCTTTCGGTAATGTAATAAATTTTCTACTTGAATAAACTTTTCCACTTAATGGAAAGATACAAATTTCAACAAATATGCAAATAATCATGATTTGAAACCTTTATATATATATATATATATTTCATTATAACAAATTTAATAAAGTTATAATATATTTTGTAATATTTGCTACAGTAAATACTTCTCACGGATGCTGGAGTGCTGCTCTGATATTAAACCATGTATTAATTCGTGTTTGTGTAGCAATTTAATGCATACAATTCGAATTTAATGTATGAAAACAGGATAAATTATCGATTTTTACCTCTTAATTTTCGATTAATATACAACTTTAACTGATATTTTGCTTCATTTTTAAGAAATTTAAGTCACTTTCTACGTGTCTTGCTTCGTGTTTATAGTTGTTTAATATATACTAAAATAAAAATTTAAAAAAAAATTGTTCTTTTTAAACCTTTAATTTATATTTTAGATGTAAATTTAATTGATATTTTGCTTCATTTTTAACGAAATTTAATCGAGTTTCTAGGCATTTAACTTCTTAAATTTCTACCCAAACATTAATCTATTAATTATCTGTAACTCAGATCTACAATAATTACCGAAAGTAATTTATTTACTACAAATTCGAGAAGTAATAATTTAACAATTTGTAAAGTCTAGCGAAAAGAATCTAACGATTTAAACGTTAATTATTGCTTTTTAATTAATTGAAAAAAAAAGAAAATAATAATAATATTTTCTAAAAGTTATTAAAAATACATTTAGTAAGAACTAGGAGCGACGTAAAAATGAATAAATAATAATATTAAAAATGTATATATAATACATGAAAAATTCTAGAGACAAAAATCAACTGACATCTTCATCACTTTCGAATTTGCAAAATGTAACAATAAATAAAAATCAAATATCCATTTGGCATTTGTTTCTACGCGAAATGAAAATTTTTCCGAGGAGTAAAATAAAGAAAAAAATAAAAATAAAAATAAATAAGTAAAAAAAAAAAAAAAAAAAAATTATCACATACTCTTCTTATGTTGAATGAATTTTTCATTTTGAATATTCCCACAGGAGTGTGTTCTTTCATCCGTTTCTAACATCCTTTTCTTGAAGAAGGATGCAGATCCTTCATCAAGCATAAAGATTGGATTGAGTCAAAGAACTTTGTCCGCTCTTTGATAACGTATTTAAGCTGACGAGGTGAATGACCTTTGCAACTATTCACTCTTGCTGACGATAGTTGAAGATGGCATTTCAACTGTTCACTTATATCCTTCAATCGTTCCTCTCTTAAACGTAACTATATCGTTCGTCTCTTTACATTTAACTATTTTTCATTGATTTGTAATAAATGTTCTAAAGTCTACAAAATTGAAAAATATCCTCTTCAAAAATTTAATCTTCAAATTTATTTATAATAGGGGGGAAAAATACAATTAAAATCTTCAATTACGAATGAAATTTATTATGTTTTAACTCGTTATTATTTTATTTTCGCGTGTAATAATAATAATAATTAAATTTTTAAGCGTAATATTTTAAAATATTTATTTTATAATTGCTTAATAATTAATAATTTTTTTCTTTCTTTTTTTTAAGATTTAAAAATTGAATTAAATCTAATTATTATTTTTATTGTAATTAGATTTAATTGAATTTTGTGATACTAGATGACGCCACCGTTAGTGATACGTACCGAGAAAATTCAATCAATAGTTCAGCAAATGCGACATTTTGCAGATACAACAGATGGTGTGAGACCAATAATAGAATTCCCTTTTATAAATTAATTATTGGAAGTTGAATTATTTTATTTTAAAGCTTTTGCGTGTTTTCGTATATACCGATAAATTATTATTATTTTTTTCCTTTTGTTTCGCTGTTTTAATTACGTGTAATGCATATGTCCCTGTTAGAAGATAAACTTGAAATAACGTAAATAAAATAAAAATATTTAATATGAAAAATTATGTTTTGATTCCTCGTGAAGTAAACGTGATTTATCGTGGCTTTTAAACACTAGAAATTACATAATGTTGTCGATTTTAAGCACGTGATAAATGACAGACCAGATAACTTTCCAACACAACAAACACGCGATGAGTATTGTCAATTTTCAACACTATAAACACGTATAAAAGATTTTTTTCTTAAATAAAAGCACGTAGATTAATATTTTATAACAGAAATACGTGGTATATTAATTTATAACAATGTATGTATTGATTATTTTTTACTCTTAAAATCACGAAAAAAATGTAAATATTAACTTAAAATAAGAAAAATTTCACGAGAAACACAAGATTAAACACTTAAATACATGCTTAGAATCATATAATTGTTTAAATATCATGTATTGAAAAATTATTGCAATCACTACACATTAAAATGTATTATTAAAAGAATAAAATTGAAATAATAGAAGAGAATATATTAATTTATATCACTTATATGTTGATTTTAATACTAAAAATCACAGAAATATGTAAAAGTTGACGTAGAATAAGACAAAAAAAATATTTACTACATAGATACAAGAGAAACAGAACATTAAACACTTGAAATATGAGTTTAACACAGCTCCAGATACTAAAACCCTATAGAGAGAGATTATAATAGTTTAAAACACAAAACTTAAGGGTTTTATTGCTAAAAAAAACTGGAATTATCTCAACCATTACACCTTAAAACTATTATTAATAGTTTCTGAAACAATAAAATCGAATGATATATTAATAAAAGGTAAAAAAAACAACTGTTTCACCTTTAAAATTCGTGTTACTGACTCGATATTTATTAAAACGAAAGAATTTAAGGTTATAAAAAAAACCAAATTTCACAGAAAAACAATTATGTAAGGATTAAAACAGGATATTAACTGAAAATTTATTAAAATATTCTAAAAATAATCATTTAAAAAGAATTTATATTATTAATTGAAACAATAATAATTCTCAATTGAAATATGGGAACAATAAAAGAAATAATAGAAATTTAGGAAATAAAATGCAATTAATTTAAGGATAAATCAAGAAAAATTTACGATTATTTCCCCGTTAAGAGAATAATTACAATTATTTTTCTTAACGAAATCGACGAGAAATTCTCTAAAATGGTTCTAAAACAAACAAAATAAAGTAATTTAAAATACAAGGAATAATACTTAAGCAATTAGTAATAAATTTTAAAGTTAATTTTAATAAAACTGTAAAAAGTTTTATAAAAAAAAAATATAGTAAAACTTGTTAAACATAATTCACATTTTTTTCTGTAAAAAATTTATTATTTTCACAAAGAATAAAGGCAGAAAAAAAATTAATATGCACAACTTGTTACTTCACTAATATGACTATTAAAATTTCAATTTAAAAATTAAAAAAGGAAAAAAAGGAAAAAAAAAACGAAAGAAAGAGCAACTTTAACAATAAATTGAGTTATCATAATACATAAAAAAGTAACAGCTTTATTGTTTATATAGATTGAAAAACTTTCAGAATTGTTATAAAAGCGTGACGATGTAGGAGACTCAATTAAGACACTTCAATGTTGATATTGGCTCCATTGGCAGTATATTGCTGCGTGAAGACGTGAGATGGCATCCTTATGTCTAATCTGACAGCAGAGTAAAACATACGCTGCTTATTCGACAAACCGTTCTATAATTCAGGTCACGTAGTGAACTGACATCACATATATCAGAAAGGATCACTGAGTTGATATACCTAACTAACTGTTTATTAATTTTGAATATTTTGCATTTATATTCATTAATTATAATAATTTAATTTCCTTTCCAATTTTTATTAGTAAATTCACTTTCGTTTTTTTTTCTTTCTCTAAATTTTATTACGAATTTATTTATTTTATCCATTTTCCTTTCTCCTTCATCTTCGTTATCATTGTGGGTGGGATGCTTGGATTATAAGATTAAAAAGTTAAGTGAAAAAATGTAAAAATTAAATATAAAATTCAAAAATAAAACAAGTAGTTGAATGATTTTTATTCATTTCATCCATTTATCCTCCTTATTTATCCACTTATCCTCCTCTTCATCTTCGTTATCATTAAGGGATGCTTTGATTAGAAAATACAAAAATTAAATAAAAAATTCAAAAATTTATCACATACTCTTCTTATGTTGAATGAATTTTTCATTTTGAATATTCCCACAGGAGTGTGTTCTTTCATCCGTTTCTAACATCCTTTTCTTGAAGAAGGATGCAGATCCTTCATCAAGCATAAAGATTGGATTGAGTCAAAGAACTTTGTCCGCTCTTTGATAACGTATTTAAGCTGACGAGGTGAATGACCTTTGCAACTATTCACTCTTGCTGACGATAGTTGAAGATGGCATTTCAACTGTTCACTTATATCCTTCAATCGTTCCTCTCTTAAACGTAACTATATCGTTCGTCTCTTTACATTTAACTATTTTTCATTGATTTGTAATAAATGTTCTAAAGTCTACAAAATTGAAAAATATCCTCTTCAAAAATTTAATCTTCAAATTTATTTATAATAGGGGGGAAAAATACAATTAAAATCTTCAATTACGAATGAAATTTATTATGTTTTAACTCGTTGAAGATGGCATTTCAACTGTTCACTTATATCCTTCAATCGTTCCTCTCTTAAACGTAACTATATCGTTCGTCTCTTTACATTTAACTATTTTTCATTGATTTGTAATAAATGTTCTAAAGTCTACAAAATTGAAAAATATCCTCTTCAAAAATTTAATCTTCAAATTTATTTATAATAGGGGGGAAAAATACAATTAAAATCTTCAATTACGAATGAAATTTATTATGTTTTAACTCGTTATTATTTTATTTTCGCGTGTAATAATAATAATAATTAAATTTTTAAGCGTAATATTTTAAAATATTTATTTTATAATTGCTTAATAATTAATAATTTTTTTCTTTCTTTTTTTTAAGATTTAAAAATTGAATTAAATCTAATTATTATTTTTATTGTAATTAGATTTAATTGAATTTTGTGATACTAGATGACGCCACCGTTAGTGATACGTACCGAGAAAATTCAATCAATAGTTCAGCAAATGCGACATTTTGCAGATACAACAGATGGTGTGAGACCAATAATAGAATTCCCTTTTATAAATTAATTATTGGAAGTTGAATTATTTTATTTTAAAGCTTTTGCGTGTTTTCGTATATACCGATAAATTATTATTATTTTTTTCCTTTTGTTTCGCTGTTTTAATTACGTGTAATGCATATGTCCCTGTTAGAAGATAAACTTGAAATAACGTAAATAAAATAAAAATATTTAATATGAAAAATTATGTTTTGATTCCTCGTGAAGTAAACGTGATTTATCGTGGCTTTTAAACATTAGAAATTACATAATGTTGTCGATTTTAAGCACGTGATAAATGACAGACCAGATAACTTTCCAACACAACAAACACGCGATGAGTATTGTCAATTTTCAACACTATAAACACGTATAAAAGATTTTTTTCTTAAATAAAAGCACGTAGATTAATATTTTATAACAGAAATACGTGGTATATTAATTTAGAACAATGTATGTATTGATTTTTTTTACTCTTAAAATCACGAATAAAATGTAAATATTAACTTAAAATAAGAAAAATTTCACGAGAAACACAAGATTAAACACTTAAATACATGCTTAGAATCATATAATTGTTTAAATATCATGTATTGAAAAATTATTGCAATCACTACACATTAAAATGTATTATTAAAAGAATAAAATTGAAATAATAGAAGAGAATATATTAATTTATATCACTTATATGTTGATTTTAATACTAAAAATCACAGAAATATGTAAAAGTTGACGTAGAATAAGACAAAAAAAATATTTACTACATAGATACAAGAGAAACAGAACATTAAACACTTGAAATATGAGTTTAACACAGCTCCAGATACTAAAACCCTATAGAGAGAGATTATAATAGTTTAAAACACAAAACTTAAGGGTTTTATTGCTAAAAAAAACTGGAATTATCTCAACCATTACACCTTAAAACTATTATTAATAGTTTCTGAAACAATAAAATCGAATGATATATTAATAAAAGGTAAAAAAAACAACTGTTTCACCTTTAAAATTCGTGTTACTGACTCGATATTTATTAAAACGAAAGAATTTAAGGTTATAAAAAAACGCAAATTTCACAGAAAAACAATTATGTAAGGATTAAAACAGGATATTAACTGAAAATTTATTAAAATATTCTAAAAATAAAAATAATGATGTTATTGAGTAATAAAGTATGGGATATTACAGTAAGTAGATAGAGTAATTACAAATATTCTAAAAATAAAAATAATGAATAGTTATTTGTCATATATTATTTCGTTGTGTTCAAATCCCAAGATTATAATCATTAATTTAAAGATTACAATTTTTTAGCATTAGTAACGCTATATCTCACGACTCGACATCTACTTCAAACTACACGCGAGAATATTTGTAAAAATTTGTTCACGCAAAACATTCATTTTCTTAAGTATTTTTTTTATATAATTGGGCTGAAATTTGAAAAAATTTAGACCTATAAATTCCCACTATCTGTGGTTAAATGTCTTTTATCTCCAGAACGGTAGCAGATAGATGAAAGTCGAGACCAGATATGGAAACCTTAGGGGAAGGAGGGTTCGATTAACTATATACGAACTACCGGTAGAAATCAGAAGTCACGTGATTTCAATTAAAAAAAATCACCCCAGACACACAGTTACATAGATGATCAGCATGACTCTGCTGTTATCAGGAAAAGTATGATGTACAGGGGCAAGACACTAATTTGAAATCAAGAGCATATATTTTAAATTAAATAAATAAATTGTGACAAATAAATTATTATAACACTTTCACAATAAATAATTGCTCGTTTTTTTCTTATTTTTTTTAAATTAGTTTTTTTGTTAGAATAGTTTGAAGAGGAGAATTCGAACTCGTCGTTTCGGATGACGATTCTTTGAGAAAAAGATTGTTGTTGAACTGTTGACAAGAACTCCCATGGGGCAAAATTCCCTCCCTTATGGCTCAGTAAGCCGTCAGTACAATCGCTTCACTTCATCCTTATCCCATCCTTGGGGTGTTAGGAAGAAGCTGAAGCATTCAGTCCATCTACAGACTAGTCTAATGGATGTCAGTTCTCATTTTATATCCTTTCTAAAAAGTTATGTACGGTAGCAAACCCGTATCTTTGATTGGATTCCTTCCTTACTACCTTTTAAAATATGTAGGATGTCATATAAATGATCATCTGGATGAAATTAGCTTTACCTTTCTTTTTTTCCCCCTCGATATAACGTTATTATCGGTTTTGTTTCGGTAATAGCGTAAAATAATTTATCGTTTCTCTAATGTAAGCGGAGGTGTTTCGAACGAAATGATAAATCTGATGTGTGCCCTCTCGGAAAATTGCATTCGCTCTACATTCTACTGTTGAAAATCTTTAATCTTTGAGGCAAATATGCAATGCCTCGCTATAAAATTAGATATATGTGTTTGTTTTCTACAGGGTTGACGTGATATGTTACGTCCGATATCACTGATTTAGAAAATATGTCATAGTGCAATACGATCGTAAATTTTTGCCCTTAAATTACGTTTTTTTAAAACCCGTTTTTAACGTTATATATTCTAAATTATGTAATATTTACAGTATAGAATATAATTATCTAACCTTAAAAAATTTTATACGTTTTTTTTTTTATGTTGCTAAATAAACAGATTTAATAAG
>NW_019384295.1:357116-372475 GCF_000671375.1 Centruroides sculpturatus | reverse complement strand
TTAAAAAAATTTAATATTTCTTTTAGAATTAATGTTTAGTAATAAAATAAAAAGATAACTTATTTTATACGTTTTTTTCGTATTAATTTTTAATTTTTGTTTATGAAATAATAGTAAAAGATCGGTTAAGTGTTTTAAGGTACAAATTTCTAATTTTATACATAAAAAAACGTAAAATTCTCTTATAAATAGGGACTGAAAGTGGTGAAGTGGAGCTCGGAACGTCGTAAATATAGGGACTCATTTTTATTCGAAAACTATAAAAATATATGATTCAAATAAAACAAATTTATTTTGTTTATTTAAAAAAAATTTCATTTATATCCCTTTCAAATTATCATTATTTTTTACATAAAAAGTAAATTTTGGGGCCCTTCTGTACGCTGTGCATATATTGTACTGTACTGTAGAAATGGTCTCTTGCTGGCACCCTAGATATGGGGCGATTTTTATTTAGATACATATTTTATATACGATAAAATATATTTTTTTATTTTATAAAATCTTATTTTAAAACGTTAAAAAAATAGCTATTCGAATATAATGTTAACTGCTATGACAAATAACAGTAATGAATGCATTTTTATAGGAAAAATATGTTTAAAAAACATAAAACTGTACACATAATTGTTAATTTAAAAAAATTGTAGACCTATAAATTCTCACTGTTGTCCACCTGTCTGTTATTCCTTTCTTAATCTCGTGAATAGTGTTAGATATATGAAAGTATGGACCAGATTCAAAAATCTTAGGGGCAAGAGATCCAGAGTAACTATAGAAGAACTTCACGTCATTGTAATTCAAAAATTTTCCCCTAAAACGATTTTGATAGATGACTGCCATGATTCTATTGCTAGCAGGAAAGTATGATTTACAGGGGCAAGCCACTACCGAATTGAGGTGGAGAGCATATATTTTAAATTAAATTAAAAATATGATTAGAAATTACAGCCTGGCGGCATTGTGACGATGTCAATCAAATATTCTAAAAATAAAAATAATGAATAGTTATTTGTCATATATTATTTCGTTGTGTTCAAATCCCAAGATTATAATCATTAATTTAAAGATTACAATTTTTTAGCATTAGTAACGCTATATCTCACGACTCGACATCTACTTCAAACTACACGCGAGAATATTTGTAAAAATTTGTTCACGCAAAACATTCATTTTCTTAAGTATTTTTTTTATATAATTGGGCTGAAATTTGAAAAAATTTAGACCTATAAATTCCCACTATCTGTGGTTAAATGTCTTTTATCTCCAGAACGGTAGCAGATAGATGAAAGTCGAGACCAGATATGGAAACCTTAGGGGAAGGAGGGTTCGATTAACTATATACGAACTACCGGTAGAAATCAGAAGTCACGTGATTTCAATTAAAAAAAATCACCCCAGACACACAGTTACATAGATGATCAGCATGACTCTGCTGTTATCAGGAAAAGTATGATGTACAGGGGCAAGACACTAATTTGAAATCAAGAGCATATATTTTAAATTAAATAAATAAATTGTGACAAATAAATTATTATAACACTTTCACAATAAATAATTGCTCGTTTTTTTCTATTTTTTTTAAATTAGTTTTTTTGTTAGAATAGTTTGAAGAGGAGAATTCGAACTCGTCGTTTCGGATGACGATTCTTTGAGAAAAAGATTGTTGTTGAACTGTTGACAAGAACTCCCATGGGGCAAAATTCCCTCCCTTATGGCTCAGTAAGCCGTCAGTACAATCGCTTCACTTCATCCTTATCCCATCCTTGGGGTGTTAGGAAGAAGCTGAAGCATTCAGTCCATCTACAGACTAGTCTAATGGATGTCAGTTCTCATTTTATATCCTTTCTAAAAAGTTATGTACGGTAGCAAACCCGTATCTTTGATTGGATTCCTTCCTTACTACCTTTTAAAATATGTAGGATGTCATATAAATGATCATCTGGATGAAATTAGCTTTACCTTTCTTTTTTTCCCCCTCGATATAACGTTATTATCGGTTTTGTTTCGGTAATAGCGTAAAATAATTTATCGTTTCTCTAATGTAAGCGGAGGTGTTTCGAACGAAATGATAAATCTGATGTGTGCCCTCTCGGAAAATTGCATTCGCTCTACATTCTACTGTTGAAAATCTTTAATCTTTGAGGCAAATATGCAATGCCTCGCTATAAAATTAGATATATGTGTTTGTTTTCTACAGGGCTGACGTGATATGTTACGTCCGATATCACTGATTTAGAAAATATGTCATAGTGCAATACGATCGTAAATTTTTGCCCTTAAATTACGTTTTTTTAAAACCCGTTTTTAACGTTATATATTCTAAATTATGTAATATTTACAGTATAGAATATAATTATCTAACCTTAAAAAATTTTATACGTTTTTTTTTTATAACTTGTACAAGCAAACTTTTATCGGCGCGACGTACAACTCCTTTGAGAATAAAGGTTGCTATAGAATGACCATTGTCATTTTTTCCCTTATTTTTTTTTTTTAAGAAGAAAAAATATAGCAATTTTTCTTTACTCTCTCTCTCAAGTGTATTTCTTGTTTGCTCACAAAGATTTAAAGAAATTAATCATAGAAAATGGTAAAAAAATTAAATAAGTTAAATGTTTATTTTGAAAGTAGAAGTATGGCTCTTCTAACAAAGTGTGTATAATCAATTATTTTTGTTATAAAAACGTAGCAATATATATATATANTCAAAATCAACACTATTAAGGTTGCTAAACAACTGCATCTATCAAGTAAACACGACCATCAAAAAACACCTCCTGGTATTTTATTTATTTAACAGATTAGTTCAAATTTAATTTTAAAAAAATAATAATAATAAATATAGTTTATGTTTTAAAGACCTGTAGACGTAAATTGTTTTCAACAGTTAAAATAAAAATTTACTGTGTTAAATTTATGTTATTTTAAACTTATAACAATAAAAAAATATTCGAAATTTTCGAAAAAAAATAATAAATAAAATAATTTTTTTTTATATAAAATCAAATAAAATTTCTAACTTTTTTTTCCTCTGTAAAGATACCAATCGACGTTTCTGTTACTAGAAACAAAAAAAAGTGATACAGAAAACTTCAATTTCGAACAGAAAGGAAACCATAACCTTCCCATACAGGAAAATAATTTTTTTTTTCTTTTTTATTTCCCATATTTTATTGCATAAAATTTTAAAACTTTTTTAAAAAAGTATTTTTTAAGGTATAAAGGATAGAAAAAAAAATATGGTTGGATGAATGATAGATATATCGTATGATTATAAATTAATATAGTATCTTGTTATCTAACAGTTAGTTCGTTGGAAAAATTGATTTTTTTTTCTGATGCCATCTGTACCGAGACATTTCCTTTAATGATATTTCTGTGTTATTGACAGCTATCCAGTGATAACATTATTGGTAGAAAAAGCATCCAGGTCGCCAAAAAAAATTATATCTATCAATGTAGGAAATGAATCATTTCCGAAGAATCTAACTAGAAATTAAAACTAAATAGGGGAAATTTTTCCCCTAAAAATTTAAACTTTATTATATAAATTAACGTGGTTAAATCATATAATAACTTATAAATATTAATATTATATCCGTTGATTATATTTTATTCATTTTATTCACTTTTTCTCTTCATCTTCGTTATCACCGTGAGATGATCTGATTCGAAAATACAAGAATTAAATAGGAAACTCAAAAATTAAGTAGAAAAATCTGTATTTTTCTAGCACGAAGACCTAAACTACAACGTGTAAGAGGTTCTTCCACAACTAAATTAATAAATTTAAAAGCGTAGACCCTAATCTCTCTAGCAGGTCCTAAACTGTAACTCGTTTAGTTTATGTGTAAATCTGTCCCTGCTTTGATTTGACATTCTAATACATAAACTAACATTACTAACTCATATTTTATAGATTAATTATTGTTTTCATAGATAGAACCTACTCGTGTATGTAAGCAGAAGAGAGAAAGGGGATGAGGAAAAGGATAATAAAAAGGAGAAAAGATCCAATTAGAGTGAATCAGAAGGTATGAAAATAAATACGAAATTTGTTTATAATGTTTATATAATAATTATAATTACATAAAATAATAGTTTCACTATAAGGATGTAGTGGAAGAATATAGTAAAGTANCGCAGGTGTAATTTCCGGAGTAGTCTGCTTGTGCATCCTTTATATATAATTTACTGACAACTGTATCGTTTCCAGCTTTCTGTAATGATATTTCTCCTCTCGAAGAATCATAATTGATCATTCTTTCGTTATGAAACCAAAAAACGAAAACTGGAGGTACTGGACTTTGAGTTATGACACAAGTCAAGTTAATAGAACTTCCTGTTTTGATATAAAGTGGATGAGGTCCTAGTATCGATGCTTTTGCCTCTGAAATATGAGAAAGAATATTAATGTTCCTGATAAAATTATGTATCGGTGTATCATTTTTTTAACGTTTAATTTAACTTATTTTTGATTTTTTAATTTTTTAAAATGTTTTATTGCGTGTCAGACTGGTCTATTTTTAGCTGAATGATGTAAGAAGAAAGGATATAAAAAAATGTGACGTGTGGAAAAGAACTGTGAATGAAGATGGAAGGAAAGAAAACCGCTACAATACTTTGTAAGAAATTTTAAAAAATACATAGAAAAGAATGAGCAATCGTTACAATGCCGGGCAGCAATTTATAATCATATTTTTAATTTATTTAATTTAAAATATATGCTCTCCATCTCAAGTGTCTTGCTCCGCCCCTGTACAGCATACTTTTCCTGATAACAACAGAGTCATGTCAGTCATCTATGTAAGTCCGTATGGGGGAATTTTTGAATTGAAATCACGTGATTTCCGGTATAGACCTAAAGTTACTATATAGTTAATCAGAGCCTTCTAATCCTAAGATTTCCATATCTGTTCATGAGATTAAGGAAGGATAGACAGTGGGAATTTACAGGTCTACAATTTTTTTCAAATTGAAGCCCAGCACTTGTGTTCAGGAAGATGAATTTGGGAGAAATGAGCTTTCAGAAATGAGTTGTAAACACGTGTAAAAACATATTAAACTTACCTACAACGTTGAGATTGACAAAAAAGCTAATTTTTGGATCCGAACCAACTTGGCATTCGTATAAACCAGCATCATTTAATTGAGGATATCTTATTTGTAGAGACCAATCATTCGTTCTTTCCATATGAATAGCTTGAAACCTAGCATCTGTCGTATAAGTCTCTAATCCAACAGTTAGAACATGAAAATCCTTTCTTCTTATCCACGATACCTGAAATATAATAAAAGTTAATAAGAGTATGGAGAAAGGAATAATAATAATAATAATAATAATATTTCGTTTAACGATGATATAAAAGATAAATCTAAAATTATGTAGGTGATAACTGGTAAAAGTTACGCTTACACGAGTTAAGTGTAACTAACATAAGGTAGTCGACAAGCAATGGTGACGAAGTACCTAAAGACACATAACTACATAGGCACTTGACGTTATCACAGCGGGACAACGATGTTTAAAGAGGCCATTTCATAAACACAGGCAAGAAGACTTGCTTAGAAGAATGAAATGACACCGAAACAACGACAACAATTTGCTAGATTTATGAACCAATCGTTATAAGTAATGTTTCCGGAATGGTGTCGTCTATCACTCTGTAACTTGCCACAAGAACTAGTGTAAGTTCTTGCATGGTTTTTATAACACGTAAGACAGAAGAAGGGAGGGGAAAAAAAAGTAATCAAAGGATGAAGTAAGTCTTTGATGTGATGTATGTTATGTTAAAATCGCTTTAAAAATTTTGTTATGGTCGATATTGACCATCTGCTAGGGTTATGGAGAAATTTTTATGTTAGTCTGGTGATTTTTATCAATCATCTAAGCTTTATGGTGTTGTTTTTTCCCCTTTTTTCCTTGTATTTACCGTGTTGTAAACTCTGTACTTTTGATAATCATCACTTACTTCACCTAAATAAACAAGAATTTTATACATTTTTTACATTTTATATCAAACCAAACAAAGCTTAAATTTGATTTAAAAAAAACAACACAAATAATCAATTATTTATTAAAAATTTAACTTATTTTTTTCACCTAGTTTAAACGATTGTTTATGTCTTGTAAATCGGACAGACAAACAGACAATCACACAGAAGAATGCTCACGTAATTTACATAAATGAAGAAATGAAAAAAGAAGAAGAAAAAAAAACAAGTAATTTACAATAAACGTTAAACAGAAAATCGTTTATTTACAAAGTTTGAACTCATTAATTTAAATTAGTACAGCTACACGTGACTGAAATTGATTAATAAACTTGTTTAATTTATAAAAATCAAAATAAGTATAACAAAATTAGTTAAGTTGTTGCTAAATAAACAGATTTAATAAGTACAATAGCAGATTTATCTGTACATTTCTATATACAATATTTACTTCTGAACAGCTACCTGACCCTAGAAGATAGTAGTGACAATCGATAACACTAAAACTCTATCGCATGCTGCCATCTGTTGTTAAAAGAAAGAACTGTTTAATTAACATTATCATCTAATTTAATCCCCCCCAAAAAATACAATAAAATTATAACTTTTTTTAAGAAAAAATAAAATATTTAATTAAAATTTTTAAATCTAATTTCATACCTTTCGCTTAAATTTATGTAAATACAATTATTACTATTTTTAATATAAAATTTAACAAACACTCTCAGGAAAAAAAAAACTGTTATTTATTCAATAAACACATTGAAAATTAATTATATAAATTTAAATAAAATTATTATTATTATTAATTTTTTTTTAAAGAAAATGAAAATTTTGACTGGCAGATTTTCAATAATTATGTAAATCTTTCGGTAATGTAATAAATTTTCTACTTGAATAAACTTTTCCACTTAATGGAAAGATACAAATTTCAACAAATATGCAAATAATCATGATTTGAAACCTTTATATATATATATATATATTTCATTATAACAAATTTAATAAAGTTATAATATATTTTGTAATATTTGCTACAGTAAATACTTCTCACGGATGCTGGAGTGCTGCTCTGATATTAAACCATGTATTAATTCGTGTTTGTGTAGCAATTTAATGCATACAATTCGAATTTAATGTATGAAAACAGGATAAATTATCGATTTTTACCTCTTAATTTTCGATTAATATACAACTTTAACTGATATTTTGCTTCATTTTTAAGAAATTTAAGTCACTTTCTACGTGTCTTGCTTCGTGTTTATAGTTGTTTAATATATACTAAAATAAAAATTTAAAAAAAAATTGTTCTTTTTAAACCTTTAATTTATATTTTAGATGTAAATTTAATTGATATTTTGCTTCATTTTTAACGAAATTTAATCGAGTTTCTAGGCATTTAACTTCTTAAATTTCTACCCAAACATTAATCTATTAATTATCTGTAACTCAGATCTACAATAATTACCGAAAGTAATTTATTTACTACAAATTCGAGAAGTAATAATTTAACAATTTGTAAAGTCTAGCGAAAAGAATCTAACGATTTAAACGTTAATTATTGCTTTTTAATTAATTGAAAAAAAAAGAAAATAATAATAATATTTTCTAAAAGTTATTAAAAATACATTTAGTAAGAACTAGGAGCGACGTAAAAATGAATAAATAATAATATTAAAAATGTATATATAATACATGAAAAATTCTAGAGACAAAAATCAACTGACATCTTCATCACTTTCGAATTTGCAAAATGTAACAATAAATAAAAATCAAATATCCATTTGGCATTTGTTTCTACGCGAAATGAAAATTTTTCCGAGGAGTAAAATAAAGAAAAAAATAAAAATAAAAATAAATAAGTAAAAAAAAAAAAAAAAAAAAATTATCACATACTCTTCTTATGTTGAATGAATTTTTCATTTTGAATATTCCCACAGGAGTGTGTTCTTTCATCCGTTTCTAACATCCTTTTCTTGAAGAAGGATGCAGATCCTTCATCAAGCATAAAGATTGGATTGAGTCAAAGAACTTTGTCCGCTCTTTGATAACGTATTTAAGCTGACGAGGTGAATGACCTTTGCAACTATTCACTCTTGCTGACGATAGTTGAAGATGGCATTTCAACTGTTCACTTATATCCTTCAATCGTTCCTCTCTTAAACGTAACTATATCGTTCGTCTCTTTACATTTAACTATTTTTCATTGATTTGTAATAAATGTTCTAAAGTCTACAAAATTGAAAAATATCCTCTTCAAAAATTTAATCTTCAAATTTATTTATAATAGGGGGGAAAAATACAATTAAAATCTTCAATTACGAATGAAATTTATTATGTTTTAACTCGTTATTATTTTATTTTCGCGTGTAATAATAATAATAATAATAAGCGCAGAGCCCAAATGGTTAGGAGTTGAAAGATTTATTTTTACAAGTACATCCATAGACAATACATCACATTTCTCTGTGAAAACGAACAAAATTTAAGAAATCAATAAGCAAAATAAATTAAAATTGTAAAGAAAAAAGAATAAAAAAACCTTATTTTCAATTTTTCTTTACAATTTCTACCATTACTTCTTTTATATATTTCAATTCAGGATAAAAATAAAACTTTTTTTCCTCTAGGTTTCTTATTATCAAAGTACTCAAGAAAAGGGATGCTAGTCTGGAAGAGGAGTTCTTTATCTAGTCACTAATCGTTGGAGGAAGAATATGGCCTTAAATTTCTTTCTATTATAGGAGAATAAGATAAAAATTCGTTTCACTCTACCAATACCGATATTGATCAAGTCGTACCGCTTCTGGATTCAATCGTGAACAACGAAGTAAGCAAATATCTAGAAGATTTGAAAGTGCGCCTTTTCTATACTTTTTGAATATTGTGATTTATTTCAAGAGGAAAATGTGCATTTAGAGTTATAATATCAACCTATAAAATACTTATTATTATCGTAAATTTTTCGATTCCTCTACTCTTTATTGCGATAAAAATCATTGATTTCTGAAGTAGCTTGTTCACCTCTTATTTCAATAAAATATGCAGAAGAGAAATAAGGAAATCGCCATATACTGTTTATGTATGAATACATATACACTAAAATCTAACAGAATTGAATAGAAAATAAATTTATACTAAGAAGTATTAGAATTGGAAGGAAAAATAATCAAAGGTTTATTACTCGAGAGATTGACTTTAGATAACTTTTTAATTAAAATATATTATAGAAGATACAAAACCTTATTAACAAGCTTTATATATGTTAAGTTAACTAATTGTAAACAATCGGAGAAAAGCTTTTAGAAATCTTTTAAATTCTTAATTACTATTTTCATTCTCTAAATAAATCATTAACTAGAGTATTACAATTGCGTCATTTAAAATCATTTTAAAAGTTTTAAGATATTTAAAAGTTCGAATTTCTCAAATTAGTTTCGAATTTAAACATTTTTCTACTCCTTATCCTTATATATACTTTCCCACTTTTCCCTTTTCCTAAAGCTTGATCGAGTTGTAAGACGAGAATCTCAGAATTACTCAGTGAAATATTGTAAGAATTTTTTCCCCTTTTTCTCCATATTTTTTTCCCTAAACTTATCGTATTTCTACTATATGTATTAGTCTGATTATTACTGAAGATTGGGCGGAGTTCGCAGGATTTATAAGTAAATTGAGCCAAAATATAAACTGTTACTTCTATCGTCTTTTTAACAATATAGATTATTTTTAAAACTGTCGTAACTTGTTTCACCTGCCAGAATATAAAGTCATATACCAGTTTCTATCATTATCATGTTGATTAGCTGAAGATAATTTCGTGTGGAGTTAATAGAATAATCACATAATAACCATGAGAAATGAAAAATGGTTACTAATGATAGGGTAAAGTTTCAAAGAGAATTCGATATCTTTAATTTTTCTTTGGATGATTTATTGTTTTCCATAACTGTATGAATCTTGTATAAGGCATTTTTTTTCAAATCTAGAATTGTATCTAGTTATATAGAGAATAATTACATTTTCTTATTTTGTGTACGGGAATATTGTTAAATGGTTCTAAAAAAATAGCGAATTTATGATAAATAATCCATAATTCCCAGTTTATAGCATGGATATATATGTATATTTGCTTGTAAAGAATGTAATAAAACCTATAAAAATATTTCTGCTAATGGAATACAGCTGGAAAGAGCAATTTTCACAAGCCATTTAGTACAATGAACCTTACTATATGTTTTGTAATAACTGGGATAAAAATAATTTATAAATAGATCTCTAAATGCACTTTCATTATGCAATTTTTATACATTTATTGATTTACCAATAAAATGAGAAAAATTTTTAAAGTGTACAGTTTAAAAATAGTCTTATAAATATATATATATATTTTTTTTATGTAGAGAAGAAACAAATCTTAAAGGGAAAAAAAATCGATTGTACGCTCCACTGTATCCTTTGTAAGTAGTCTTTTTAAGTAAAAAAGATCAAGTAAATTTAAGAGGAAAAAAAAATATATATATATATATAAAGCAAATAAATAAAATGCNAACTTATTTATAAATAAGTTTAATTATTTCTTTTGAATTTAAAGTTTATATATTTAATTATATAAGTTTCTAAATATAATTCATGATGACAAATGTATTAAATTCGATTTAATATGTTATAGAATGACGTGTATCGAATTTTTATACGTGAATATTTCCTGTGATAAGACACAAAAAGCAAAATGTTATAAAAAATTTTTTTAATCAAAAACACTGAAATATTTACTTCATTGCTAAAACTCGTAGAGCAGAATAAAATCGACATAGGAAAAAAACTACTTTTAAATCGATTATTATTGTTTTATTTATATAAACTTTAAGGTTGATATGTAACAATCTTATTTATATAAAATGGTAAATCATTCTTAAGTTTTTAACAATATGATTTGATTCCACATTCAACCAAGCAAAGCATCATTACTGTTTAGTTTCGTGAATATCCTAGTGAGTGAGGGTTTTTTTCCCCCTCTCTTCCTCCTCTTTTTTTTCTTTCTTTCTTCCTTCTTTTTTTAAAAGAAAGATAAAATAACACAGTTCTGTCAGATGAAATAATGTGTATTTTTTCTTCTCGAAGTATGAGCATAGATCAAGTTTTTCTTATTTTGGATGGGTAAAGAATCTTAAGACGATGTGTCAAATATGGTGACATTTCTATCCACTTATGTTGGACACAATGATACTAGAACAGAATTTTGTTATATTTTTTCTTATATTCAACCTATTTTTTATATAGATAAGACAATAGTAGATGAGAATTCGAATATTTTTTTCCTTTCTTTCTTTTAGTTACCAGACAGAAAAATGTTTATCCGTAATGCCAAATTTTAACTTTTGCAATGGCAATGTGTCTCTTTCTCTCTAACTTTATAGCCATGGAATTCTCTTTACGATGTTATAACAGACAAGTTTATATTCTGTCCACTCCTCGTGGACTATATGGAGAAAGTAGTTTCATCTCTTTTTTTTACGGACGACAGGTTGTAATATGATGATTTCAAACAAACTCAAAGATGAACAAAGCAACAACTAACAAAAGAAACAGTGACATAAACTAAGATTTTTTTTTTCCTCCTTCCTCATACTAGAATGTAACATACCTTTTATTTGTTGGAAAATTCGACAATGTATTAAGGAAAGGACAATAACTGTTGTTAAAATAAAAATGAGATTTTTTTTTGTGTGTGTGTGTGTGTGAATACAACTAAAAGTTACGACAGATGGAAGCAATCTATCATGAAATAGTCAATATATTTTTATATAGGCGACTTTATAATACTTATAAAAATTTAAATCGTACTATTTACTTGTATAAGATATACATATTTCCTTTCAGAAATATTCAGTGAAATCGCCGATTGTTAGGAAAGAAAATAAAGTATTATAAGTATGAAATTATTAAAGTATACTATAAGAATAAATAAAATATTAAAAAAAGATGATGAGGAGGAGGAGGAGGAGGAAAAGGAGGAGGAGGAGGAGGAAAAGTATTAGAAGGAAGGATGGCATTTAAGATTTGAAGATCCGTATGTTTTTATTCTCTAAGGCATTTTTATGGGTTTTCTTGTAAGTTTCGTACTTGGGTATATAAAGATCTATCCATTCATCGATTTTTGTCAAAGACGATATTCTTTTGTTGTTCGTGATTCTTTTTTTTTTTTTGTTTTATTCTTTGGCATTGATTAGTTTTTATTTGGATTGTCTATAGTTTCGATCCTGATTTACATTGAAATAATGTTCCTTTTTTTCTACTTTATACTATAGAAAAGTTGGCTTTAGATAGGGGGTACAGTAAGAATTAATATTTAAAGTGTAGGAAGAGACATCGTAAAACTTGGCAATAAAATTACTCTACCGAATACGGCAATAGTTACTTTATAACTAGAACACAGTAATTGCTAGAGTGAATTCTTTCAAGCAAACTTTGAATGTTTGCAATTATAATGTCGATAGGGAAATTTCTTATTGTGTTTTCTTAGAATACATCACCTCTATTGTATAATGTCTTTTGATGATATATACTCAGCTTCGTCTTTGATTTTTTTTAAACATATTGTTGAAAACTTTCAATGAAAACTGTATCAACAATCATAAACGTTAAGTTAGAATGTTATTAAATTTTTTTTATTTATTAACTTCTTCAGTAAAATTTTATCATATTCTGGATACAGAATCACAAATTAAAATAGAAGTTTCTTTAATATATATATACTAGTTTAAAAGATAACTTCTGTTTGAGTTAGGGAAAATTTAAAAATCTAAAAATAAAATAAGACACTAGTAAATTAATCAAATTGATTAATCATACGATAATAATTACTGAAACAACTTAAATTTCTAGAAACAATGACTTTTATTCAATTAACAATTCATTATTTACTCCTGTAACGAAGATAGCATAACAATGGTTAAATATTGCATTAGTCATTAACAGACCCTCTTTGGTAGATAACAAACGAAACTATTATATTTGCAACTGATACAATTGTCAATGTAGTTTGCTTCCTGATCTAGTCTCGAATCGCATACTATCTACTAAAGAAAATGTTCTGCAGTTAATTAATTAATGGTAAGTACCGTTGCACTTATAAATTATCTCAATCAACAATTCTGCTGTAGTATAGTAATAATGTTTCTATTCATTATAATTAATTATTAAGAAATTCATTATAGCACTTGGATTCATTGAAAGTGATAGTCTCTTATAACACCAGACTAAACACTCTTAAAGGAGAATATTTTCTTGATTTATAAATAATTTTATTTATTTAAAACAATTTAAATTCATTTCTAATTTAAGAAAATCAATTTGAAAAAATTCTAAAAACTTATTTATAAATAAGTTTAATTATTTCTTTTGAATTTAAAGTTTATATATTTAATTATATAAGTTTCTAAATATAATTCATGATGACAAATGTATTAAATTCGATTTAATATGTTATAGAATGACGTGTATCGAATTTTTATACGTGAATATTTCCTGTGATAAGACACAAAAAGCAAAATGTTATAAAAAATTTTTTTAATCAAAAACACTGAAATATTTACTTCATTGCTAAAACTCGTAGAGCAGAATAAAATCGACATAGGAAAAAAACTACTTTTAAATCGATTATTATTGTTTTATTTATATAAACTTTAAGGTTGATATGTAACAATCTTATTTATATAAAATGGTAAATCATTCTTAAGTTTTTAACAATATGATTTGATTCCACATTCAACCAAGCAAAGCATCATTACTGTTTAGTTTCGTGAATATCCTAGTGAGTGAGGGTTTTTTTCCCCCTCTCTTCCTCCTCTTTTTTTTCTTTCTTTCTTCCTTCTTTTTTTAAAAGAAAGATAAAATAACACAGTTCTGTCAGATGAAATAATGTGTATTTTTTCTTCTCGAAGTATGAGCATAGATCAAGTTTTTCTTATTTTGGATGGGTAAAGAATCTTAAGACGATGTGTCAAATATGGTGACATTTCTATCCACTTATGTTGGACACAATGATACTAGAACAGAATTTTGTTATATTTTTTCTTATATTCAACCTATTTTTTATATAGATAAGACAATAGTAGATGAGAATTCGAATATTTTTTTCCTTTCTTTCTTTTAGTTACCAGACGGAAAAATGTTTATCCGTAATGCCAAATTTTAACTTTTGCAATGGCAATGTGTCTCTTTCTCTCTAACTTTATAGCCATGGAATTCTCTTTACGATGTTATAACAGACAAGTTTATATTCTGTCCACTCCTCGTGGACTATATGGAGAAAGTAGTTTCATCTCTTTTTTTTACGGACGACAGGTTGTAATATGATGATTTCAAACAAACTCAAAGATGAACAAAGCAACAACTAACAAAAGAAACAGTGACATAAACTAAGATTTTTTTTTTCCTCCTTCCTCATACTAGAATGTAACATACCTTTTATTTGTTGGAAAATTCGACAATGTATTAAGGAAAGGACAATAACTGTTGTTAAAATAAAAATGAGATTTTTTTTTGTGTGTGTGTGTGTGTGGCATATAAAGTGGCATCTTTACCTTTCAATGCAGCTTTTTTTATTTTTATTTATTTATTTTAAAGCAAATAAAATGACGTACGTTAAAATAAAATCAATATTTATAACCTACGTAAGAAAAATTGCCAAGCAAATTGATTCAGTTGGCATACTTACTGCATCGGCATTGTTGTTTTGCCAGGAAAAAATCAATATTTGAGGAAATCGCGAGTTAAATTTCGTTCGATTATTTGAATATTATACAAGATGCAACGGTTAATTCTCGCCCTTTTCTCTTATTTTTTTCTTAAATAATGAGTAAAGTCATATAATCGTATCTTTGATGAAGCGTATCGATCAACGCGTACTGTCCAGAGGGCAAGAACCCCGTCTTATGATAGACTATGGCGGATATACGAAGGAAAATAATTAAATTCGGATATAAATAAACATTTTTACTCACTTGTCCGTGCATGTTGAATCGTTATCGGTAGCAGCACATGCTCGACTTTACGTTATAGTGCAAGATACCCTTAGAATTAAACCACCCAACAGTACACCACTGTAACGACGTGAAGAGCCCGGATGATGGGGATTGAGTCATACACAATCGATCGCCACTACGAACTATAAACTCAGATCGATCGCAATTCCATTGATAGCTTCCATTTCTTTTCTACTTTTTAATCTTCGGGACGGACTTTTATTATATATAGGTCTATATATATATATTTTTCGCTCCAATTTAACTATCAAATTATTCATTTAATACGTATTTATAATTTATTAAATGGAATTTTAAAAGCTTAAAAAAAAA
>NW_019384295.1:345948-356271 GCF_000671375.1 Centruroides sculpturatus | reverse complement strand
GAATATGCAAGAGGAAAAAAAAACCCCAACAGGAAAAAATCTAATGTATTCTTCAATAATTAATTTTATATTTAAATAATAATTAGGCTATTTACTCATAACGTTATTTTCTAAGGCTTTATGTACTGATCGATAAATATTGATTAGGATTGTTATTTGTACAACATATAATGTTGCCTGTCTTTATCTCAGACCTTTTCTCTTCGAGCAAACAACATTTCTTAGAAACGGAAATTACAAACCAACAAACCTTTCAAGGGAGACAGGTTTCTTTTCCCCTCCTCCTCTTCTTCTTCTTCTTCTTGTTTATTTTAGTTTACAGAAAAAAAAGGAGAAGAAACACATTTATTAGATATCCACATTCTAATTCATTTATCATTTAAGATCAATAAGATAATCTGGTTTTCTAAATTGGATTTTCTTCGCATTTGTTAACAGAACAATTTTACTTTTTTCTATGATCGTCCAAAAAGCTAGATAATTGCTCGTTAAGGAATAAAGAACCGCTATCTAAATTATTGATACAATGATGTTTTTCCTCTTCTTCTTCCTTTTTTAAATTATATTTATGGGTTATATATTGCAAGGTGAGTGCATATTTATTTTTTAAATATAATAACTTATAATATATATATATAAAGTTAATGATTATTTTGTAGTGAAGAGAAGAGAATTTATTTAAAAACAATACTATATTTAGAAGCTTGTATCTAAATATTAAAAAAAATTAATAAACTTTTTAAACTAATAAAACTGACAGACAAACAGGAAGAAGAATTGTTAAAATTATGAAATTATTTATTATTTAAATAGAAAATTATATAAAATATATGTAAAGTATCATGTATATAAACACAAAAATACAAAAATTATCTTTAGGTTAATTATATTTATCTTAGTATATTAACTATTCTTAGATATACAAAATAAATTACTTTTAAAATTGACATAAACTTTATTTTGTTTAATTGCCCAGAGCAGGATTATGAAATGAAGTTAAGAGTGATGTCAATCAATTTTAAGAAAATATATTAAATTTTGCTTGGAAATTTCCAAAACTTTCTCCTAACTAAGAGAAAATATTTTAAATTATTATTATATTTCACTTAGTTTTATTGGCAACAAGGAAATTATTTTACTTTAAAAAAATAAAAAAAAATAATAATAATAATTTATGAAATGGTAACCAAATGTACTTGACACTTATTAACTTAGTTTCTTTTTTTAACAAGGAATTTAAACTAATGTTTAATGTTAGATCATATTAAATTTTTAGTAAATGATGTCAACAAACTGAAACGATTCTGCTGTCGAAACATTTAACATTTTTATGTCTTAATTTTATAAAATTAATAAATTTAACTTGATCGTGTTTCAATATGGAAATGTTAATCGATTGTTTGCAATTGTATTGCCTTACCAGAAAGGAAAATTAATATATATAATATATATATACTTGTAGTTTATATAATGTAAATTAATACGAGTTTACATCACATAATCACTATCAATAACAGAAATTATTAATTTAGATATATAATTATTATATATGATATATAGATTAATGAGATGGTATCTTATTAAAATTTCATAAGCAAACATCTAATTAAAAATATAGAAAAATTCAGTTATTAACAGTAAATGAGAGGAAAAAATATACACGACTAAGTTTTTGATCACTTTACTCTTGCTAAGGATTAATTATAACATAAATAAATAAATAAACGATATGTATTGTATTTAGAAGGGTGTATGAGAACTATGAGTTCTCATAATGTTGAATTGAAGGGTTGAATTGTGTTGTGTGTTGAATTGAAGGGTTGAATAATGTTGAATTGAAGGGTGTATGAGAACTATGAGTTCTCATACACCCTTCAATTCAACATTATTCAACCCTTCAATTCAACACACAACACAATTCAACCCTTCAATTCAACATTATGAGAACTCATAGTTCTCATACACCCTTCTAAATACAATACATATCGTTTATTTATTTATTTATGTTATAATTAATCCTTAGCAAGAGTAAAGTGATCAAAAACTTAGTCGTGTATATTTTTTCCTCTCATTTACTGTTAATAACTGAATTTTTCTATATTTTTAATTAGATGTTTGCTTATGAAATTTTAATAAGATACCATCTCATTAATCTATATATCATATATAATAATTATATATCTAAATTAATAATTTCTGTTATTGATAGTGATTATGTGATGTAAACTCGTATTAATTTACATTATATAAATTACAAGTATATATATATTATATATATTAATTTTCCTTTCTGGTAAGGCAATACAATTGCAAACAATCGATTAACATTTCCATATTGAAACACGATCAAGTTAAATTTATTAATTTTATAAAATTAAGACATAAAAATGTTAAATGTTTCGACAGCAGAATCGTTTCAGTTTGTTGACATCATTTACTAAAAATTTAATATGATCTAACATTAAACATTAGTTTAAATTCCTTGTTAAAAAAAGAAACTAAGTTAATAAGTGTCAAGTACATTTGGTTACCATTTCATAAATTATTATTATTATTTTTTTTTATTTTTTTAAAGTAAAATAATTTCCTTGTTGCCAATAAAACTAAGTGAAATATAATAATAATTTAAAATATTTTCTCTTAGTTAGGAGAAAGTTTTGGAAATTTCCAAGCAAAATTTAATATATTTTCTTAAAATTGATTGACATCACTCTTAACTTCATTTCATAATCCTGCTCTGGGCAATTAAACAAAATAAAGTTTATGTCAATTTTAAAAGTAATTTATTTTGTATATCTAAGAATAGTTAATATACTAAGATAAATATAATTAACCTAAAGATAATTTTTGTATTTTTGTGTTTATATACATGATACTTATATATTTTATATAATTTTCTATTTAAATAATAAATAATTTCATAATTTTAACAATTCTTCTTCCTGTTTGTCTGTCAGTTTTATTAGTTTAAAAAGTTTATTAATTTTTTTTAATATTTAGATACAAGCTTCTAAATATAGTATTGTTTTTAAATAAATTCTCTTCTCTTCACTACAAAATAATCATTAACTTTATATATATATATTATAAGTTATTATATTTAAAAAATAAATATGCACTCACCTTGCAATATATAACCCATAAATATAATTTAAAAAAGGAAGAAGAAGAGGAAAAACATCATTGTATCAATAATTTAGATAGCGGTTCTTTATTCCTTAACGAGCAATTATCTAGCTTTTTGGACGATCATAGAAAAAAGTAAAATTGTTCTGTTAACAAATGCGAAGAAAATCCAATTTAGAAAACCAGATTATCTTATTGATCTTAAATGATAAATGAATTAGAATGTGGATATCTAATAAATGTGTTTCTTCTCCTTTTTTTTTCTGTAAACTAAAATAAACAAGAAGAAGAAGAAGAAGAAGAGGAGGGGAAAAGAAACCTGTCTCCCTTGAAAGGTTTGTTGGTTTGTAATTTCCGTTTCTAAGAAATGTTGTTTGCTCGAAGAGAAAAGGTCTGAGATAAAGACAGGCAACATTATATGTTGTACAAATAACAATCCTAATCAATATTTATCGATCAGTACATAAAGCCTTAGAAAATAACGTTATGAGTAAATAGCCTAATTATTATTTAAATATAAAATTAATTATTGAAGAATACATTAGATTTTTTCCTGTTGGGGTTTTTTTTTCTCTTGCATATTCTAAAGTGTTTTAAAAATTAATGATCTTGTTAAGTAACTTGGCTTAAAAATATACATATATTTTTTTTTCTAGAATATCTTTTATCCTTACTTTATTACTAGTTGTGTACTTTAGTTACGTCTATCCTACTCTTCCATTAATGGTAATGCTGTACGTGATGTTGCATTCAGAGAGTTTATAATTAGATTCATTTTGGTTATTCTTTTGTGTTACTTTCGTAGCAAGACTCGATGAAAAATTAATAATAATAAAAAGAATATATTACTCGTTAGAAAAAAAAAAGATATTAAGGTTTTAAATTAATCGCTCTCCATTTCAAATTAGTAGTGGCTTTCCCCTGTTTATCATATTTTTCATGCTAACAATACAGTCGTGTTGGTCATCTAACTTTTTTCACGAGAATATCTTTGAATTGCAATCACATAACTTCAGTTAAAAACTGAAAGTTCTTATATAGTTAATCCTTATATAGTTAATAGGGGCCTCCTACGCCTAAGCTTTCTATATCTGGTCCCATCTTTTATCAATATATTCCTAACACTGTTCTCAAGATTAAGAGAGAACAGACAGGCAGACGTGGGAATTTATAGATCTACATTTTTTTTTCAAATTGCAGCCCAATAAACGATATCTATTGTATATAGAAGAGAGTATACAAACTAGGAGTTTCTATATTGCAAAACCTTTTTTTTAAATGTTGAATTGAAGGGTGTATGAGAACTCATAGTTCTCATACACCCTTCAATTCAACATTATTCAACCCTTCAATTCAACACACAACACAATTCAACCCTTCAATTCAACATTATGAGAACTCATAGTTCTCATACACCCTTCTAAATACAATACATATCGTTTATTTATTTATTTATGTTATAATTAATCCTTAGCAAGAGTAAAGTGATCAAAAACTTAGTCGTGTATATTTTTTCCTCTCATTTACTGTTAATAACTGAATTTTTCTATATTTTTAATTAGATGTTTGCTTATGAAANATAAATAAATATATATATATATATATATTATTTTTTTAAAGTATTTTCTTAGTTTTTAACTGTAAAAAAATATCTTTACTATCGAGATAATGCATTTTTATCAAGGAAGAAAAAAAAGAAAATAGTGATCATGAGGAGCGATGTAAGATGCGAGGAATGGAAAATGGTTAACAATGAAAATAAAATTTTCCAAGTTGCTTGAATTGTAAAAATTCAGAAACAAGATACATCGAAATCTCGATAATGGAGAACTTATGACAGGTTGGAGTGTTTGACTTTTTATTTATATCCTATATAAGGCAATGCCTTTAAGGGGGAAAAAAATATATATATGAAAAATAAGTTGAATGGGTGTTACTGTTCCTATCTTCTAGTGGATTTATTGGATTCACGATAGTTAATGTACTTTTTTTAACCTAACTAAATGGCACAGGGAAAGCAATTTTCTATATGTTTTCGTTTTCGATATCATTATTTCCTTCTTGAATATTTAAAAATAATATTAAAAAAAAGTGAAATAAATTCGTAAGAATCCCTCGTTTACCGGATGAGAATATTTAATTTGTAAAATATAATCAAGTTGAGTTGAGAATTAAAGAATTATTAATCATATGTAAATTATTAGTGTATATGCATATATTTATAAGGTTTAATTTGATACAGAAACACGCAAAAGGAAGTTAAAAAGAATGATTTAGAATAAGGGTGGATTAATTTTTCACATAAGTCAACATGTAGAATGTTTCTTTACTACTAACTTTTTCACACCACGCCAAGTAATGAAAACATAATTCAGTTATTTCCTCATTGAATAAATAATATTACTGTTAAGAGTTGTAATGTTAAGAATTTTAATTAAAAAATAATAAAATATTTAATTTTTTTTCTTATTTTATTAATTAATTGTTTTAAATATTAAAATGCGTTATTAACAGCAATTTTATTATCCTGTAATAATATTTTTAAGTTGTTAAAAATGCATTAAAATTAAATGTTTAAATCGAAATTTAAAGTTTATTCGTTTAAAGTAAGCTTTAAATTATGGGAAATTTTTACATACAACATTTTAATGCAATTTTATAAAAGGATATAAATCTCAATAATAAAAAAAAGTGATATTTTGGCAGTATACCTTTTGGCATTCTTTCATAGGAACAGTTTTATTTGCGAAATATTTTCTGGCATATCTGTAAGCCTCTAATAGAAAACTTGAGGCGTAGAAAGAACGATAAGACCACAACACATCACTCCAGCGACATTAAACCTCACGAAGCGAAGCAAATATTTGTTTGTTGTGAGAATCCATCAATCTCAATGGCAAGCAGGCATTAGGCAAAAAGCTATGCGATACTATCCACCCCAACACCATGTTGGATGAAGGTGGATCTAAGAAAACCCTGTTTTCGAATCCCAACCGTTTTTTCATTCGGCCACAGATGAAGAAAAACTGTTCTGACAACCGATTTGTCAGTCTGTGAGGTTGGGTGGAGTGCACAAGTCTATAGTTTTAGCTTGGTTACATTAACTAAAAAATCCAACGGCGTAAAGTCTTGCTTATGTTTGGTGGTAAGTCGAAATCATTGAAAAAAATGGTCCAAAAAAAAATAATAAAAAAGATTCTGTTGATCAAACTGGATGACTTTTTCGTTTAAATATATATTTATAAAACAGTTTTTACCATTCACATAAATATATATATATATATATATTTTTTCATCAGATTTAAAGTAAAATAAATATATTTTTTACAATCACAACTAGACTCAGCAAATGAGAATAGTTATTTAAAGTTTTTAATCATTTTATGCTTGCTGAGGAATTATTTATTTAAGATTTCACAAACATTTTTAACTTAATTTTTATAAGCCATCATTTAGGTTTTACGTTATTTGAAAATTTTTTTTTAATGGAACGTTTTCTAATATAATGTTCGAACACAAATAATTTAATTAACGCATAAAAATGTAAAATAAAATAAAAGCATAAAAATAGTAACCAAAATAAATAAATAATACTAATATTAATTAATATAACGTAAATAAATAAACGAGTAATTATTTATTGTGACATTGTCATAATGTCGAACTGCAATTTTTAATTATATTTTTAATTTAAAATATATGCTCTCCATTTCAAATTAGTAGTGGCTTTCCCCTGTTTATCATATTTTTCATGCTAACAATACAGTCGTGTTGGTCATCTAACTTTTTTCACGAGAATATCTTTGAATTGCAATCACATAACTTCAGTTAAAAACTGAAAGTTCTTATATAGTTAATCCTTATATAGTTAATAGGGGCCTCCTACGCCTAAGCTTTCTATATCTGGTCCCATCTTTTATCAATATATTCCTAACACTGTTCTCAAGATTAAGAGAGAACAGACAGGCAGACGTGGGAATTTATAGATCTACATTTTTTTTTCAAATTGCAGCCCAATAAACGATATCTATTGTATATAGAAGAGAGTATACAAACTAGGAGTTTCTATATTGCAAAACCTTTTTTTTAAATGTTGAATTGAAGGGTGTATGAGAACTCATAGTTCTCATACACCCTTCAATTCAACATTATTCAACCCTTCAATTCAACACACAACACAATTCAACCCTTCAATTCAACATTATGAGAACTCATAGTTCTCATACACCCTTCTAAATACAATACATATCGTTTATTTATTTATTTATGTTATAATTAATCCTTAGCAAGAGTAAAGTGATCAAAAACTTAGTCGTGTATATTTTTTCCTCTCATTTACTGTTAATAACTGAATTTTTCTATATTTTTAATTAGATGTTTGCTTATGAAATTTTAATAAGATACCATCTCATTAATCTATATATCATATATAATAATTATATATCTAAATTAATAATTTCTGTTATTGATAGTGATTATGTGATGTAAACTCGTATTAATTTACATTATATAAACTACAAGTATATATATATTATATATATTAATTTTCCTTTCTGGTAAGGCAATACAATTGCAAACAATCGATTAACATTTCCATATTGAAACACGATCAAGTTAAATTTATTAATTTTATAAAATTAAGACATAAAAATGTTAAATGTTTCGACAGCAGAATCGTTTCAGTTTGTTGACATCATTTACTAAAAATTTAATATGATCTAACATTAAACATTAGTTTAAATTCCTTGTTAAAAAAAGAAACTAAGTTAATAAGTGTCAAGTACATTTGGTTACCATTTCATAAATTATTATTATTATTTTTTTTTATTTTTTTAAAGTAAAATAATTTCCTTGTTGCCAATAAAACTAAGTGAAATATAATAATAATTTAAAATATTTTCTCTTAGTTAGGAGAAAGTTTTGGAAATTTCCAAGCAAAATTTAATATATTTTCTTAAAATTGATTGACATCACTCTTAACTTCATTTCATAATCCTGCTCTGGGCAATTAAACAAAATAAAGTTTATGTCAATTTTAAAAGTAATTTATTTTGTATATCTAAGAATAGTTAATATACTAAGATAAATATAATTAACCTAAAGATAATTTTTGTATTTTTGTGTTTATATACATGATACTTTACATATATTTTATATAATTTTCTATTTAAATAATAAATAATTTCATAATTTTAACAATTCTTCTTCCTGTTTGTCTGTCAGTTTTATTAGTTTAAAAAGTTTATTAATTTTTTTTAATATTTAGATACAAGCTTCTAAATATAGTATTGTTTTTAAATAAATTCTCTTCTCTTCACTACAAAATAATCATTAACTTTATATATATATATTATAAGTTATTATATTTAAAAAATAAATATGCACTCACCTTGCAATATATAACCCATAAATATAATTTAAAAAAGGAAGAAGAAGAGGAAAAACATCATTGTATCAATAATTTAGATAGCGGTTCTTTATTCCTTAACGAGCAATTATCTAGCTTTTTGGACGATCATAGAAAAAAGTAAAATTGTTCTGTTAACAAATGCGAAGAAAATCCAATTTAGAAAACCAGATTATCTTATTGATCTTAAATGATAAATGAATTAGAATGTGGATATCTAATAAATGTGTTTCTTCTCCTTTTTTTTCTGTAAACTAAAATAAACAAGAAGAAGAAGAAGAAGAGGAGGAGGGGAAAAGAAACCTGTCTCCCTTGAAAGGTTTGTTGGTTTGTAATTTCCGTTTCTAAGAAATGTTGTTTGCTCGAAGAGAAAAGGTCTGAGATAAAGACAGGCAACATTATATGTTGTACAAATAACAATCCTAATCAATATTTATCGATCAGTACATAAAGCCTTAGAAAATAACGTTATGAGTAAATAGCCTAATTATTATTTAAATATAAAATTAATTATTGAAGAATACATTAGATTTTTTCCTGTTGGGGTTTTTTTTTCCTCTTGCATATTCTAAAGTGTTTTAAAAATTAATGATCTTGTTAAGTAACTTGGCTTAAAAATATACATATATTTTTTTTTCTAGAATATCTTTTATCCTTACTTTATTACTAGTTGTGTACTTTAGTTACGTCTATCCTACTCTTCCATTAATGGTAATGCTGTACGTGATGTTGCATTCAGAGAGTTTATAATTAGATTCATTTTGGTTATTCTTTTGTGTTACTTTCGTAGCAAGACTCGATGAAAAATTAATAATAATAAAAAGAATATATTACTCGTTAGAAAAAAAAATATTAAGGTTTTAAATTAATCTTTTAAAATATTATTTAAGATTAATTAACGATCATTTTATAATGAAAGTTCTATCTGCAAATTTTAACTATCGAATTTTAAGTATCGAATTTTTAAATATTCTTCATAAAATTTAATGTTATTTAAGTGTAAAACCGAAAATATAATAAATTTAGATTCAAATATTACATTTATATGTAAAATAATACGTTAATAAATACTTTATATGTAGATTATCTCGTAAGTTTGATGATTTTAGAATCTGGTTTAAAAAGCGAATTCTATAAAATCTTCACAAGACACAAAAGTTATTTTAAAAAAATAAAAAAAAAGTAACGACGATTTTTAATGGTTGAAAAGTCAAACGGCAAGTAAAAACTACCACCAATCACCGATTAGTAATGATAAGTAAGCATAAATAATATATATCTAATCCAGATTTGTCTAGAAAGGCGTCAAACCTTATCTCCGTAACGGAAGTTGTACAACATGTGCTGGAGGGCGAATCAGAAAAACGACAGCTATCCGACCTCGATACGGTCACCTCCCATTATGGCTGTCTCCAGCAGTGACAAAAGACAAGGACTTGCAAGAGAATTCTAGTGGTTGAGTAGACTCGTGCGATACCACAAAAGAGGTTACAACATTTATCGTAATGGTCCAAGAAGTGGTTCGTGCTTTTCTTTATATTCTTCCACTACAATTTTACCAGTTGTTGAATGAGTACTTCTAGATTAGATAAACTTTGACACGGTTGATGATTACTAAGAAAGATTTACTAGTATCTAACATTGATGATGAATAAAACATTTTCATCTTCTTCGCCCTAGTTTCTCGGGAAATAAATTAATGACTCACTTTATATATATGAAAATCATGAATGTTTTGTCATATATAGCTGAAAAATGAGCTTTAATAAATAAATAAATAAATAAATAAA
>NW_019384295.1:326598-340939 GCF_000671375.1 Centruroides sculpturatus | reverse complement strand
ATATATATATATATATATATTAAAAAATAAATGTAATAAATGATTATTCTAGATGACAGACAAATAATAATTTTTATGTAGTTTATTTTATAATTTTTTTTAAATAGTTATATAAATATCAATTAAAATCATATTTATTAAATTGAAATATTTAAAAATTTTATTAACTTCAAAGTAATAAATGTTAAATTGCTTTTTATAAGCTATTTATGAAGATAAACTTTACGTTTTTCTCCACCCTTTCGTATTGACTAATCTTCTTTTATTAGTGGATTCGATAGTTTTTTTTAAAGAAAAATTAAAAAAAAAAGAGGAATAAAAAGAATAAAACCACTTGATTAAAATCTCTCCAAAGCAATATATAAATATTCAGCATGTGCATTATCCTCAAATTTTTTTAAAGAGAGTATCAATTGAGAAAATATGGAAATGAGTAGGATAATGAATAAGATATGTAAATTTTATTTTAATATGATCAAATCTTTATATTGATTTATATAAGATTATATATCATTTTTATATTTTACTTTTACACACTTTTCTGCTTACTAATATTTAGAATGGAAGTAAAAGTTTATCTTATTGAAAGAACATTTTGTGAACATTTTTATGCAGATGACTAGTGAATTTCGAAAAGAAACTAAAGTAAACTCTCTTAGTTTCGATGCAGATAACATTCTTCTTATGGGAATTTTTAGAAAACAGTAAGACAGAACGATAGTAAAACCTAAAGGTGGTCATGGCTGGTAAGGGAGGCATTGACAAAGAAACTACCTCACGTATATCCAACTATACCCACTTTTACAACTACAGAATGTTTTCTACATATCATTTTCTTCTGACTATTGCAGAATTCTATGCTTTTAAATTACAATTTTTTTTCTCCCTTGTTCCTACTTTAATCTATTACCAAAAATTATTTACATTTTATTGTATTAAAGTAAACAACATATAAAACTTTTAACTCAGATTAAAAAAAAGTCAACTTGAAAGGAAATGCTAATATAGACATTAAATAAACTATTTAAAATGTGAAAAATCAGTAGAATTAAATTTAGATAAGTCATTACTATCACGTAACTGAATGAAATTCTTCATAACTCAATAAATAAGACGAACTGATTGATTCATGAATACTTTTACTCACTTACATAATTGAATTTGATACATATTTTCAAGTTTAAATTAGTTGCTTGCTTGTAAGAGAAGAGAACCACTTACATCTGAAAAGTCTTAACTGTCAACTGAATTGATAAATATGTAGAAAGTTAAACATATTAAAACAATAAATTTAAATATAAAACGAATTAATAATTAATTTTTGAAAAATATTCTAAAGTAAAGTTTTAAAGAATTTTAAAAGTATATATAGGCTTATATAAATTTTATTTAACTACTAGATAGATATAAATTTATTAAAGAAATAAAATAAATTTTAAGTGAAAATTTCAAAATAAATAAATAAATAAAAGACCATTTATTCTTTAAGAAAAATCCTCTCTATTTAGTTTTGAACTTGATAAAATATTTAAACAAAATATCAATAATTCATATTTAGGATATCATATCATATAAAATATACATTCAGAAAAACATAAAATAAAATATTCTAAGAATTGAAAAATCAATATACCTTGCTTATATATATAAATATATATATATATATACCATAACTTTTATATTGATTTATATAAGATTATATATCATTTTTATATTTTACTTTTACACACTTTTCTGCTTACTAATATTTAGAATGGAAGTAAAAGTTTATCTTATTGAAAGAACATTTTGTGAACATTTTTATGCAGATGACTAGTGAATTTCGAAAAGAAACTAAAGTAAACTCTCTTAGTTTCGATGCAGATAACATTCTTCTTATGGGAATTTTTAGAAAACAGTAAGACAGAACGATAGTAAAACCTAAAGGTGGTCATGGCTGGTAAGGGAGGCATTGACAAAGAAACTACCTCACGTATATCCAACTATACCCACTTTTACAACTACAGAATGTTTTCTACATATCATTTTCTTCTGACTATTGCAGAATTCTATGCTTTTAAATTACAATTTTTTTTCTCCCTTGTTCCTACTTTAATCTATTACCAAAAATTATTTACATTTTATTGTATTAAAGTAAACAACATATAAAACTTTTAACTCAGATTAAAAAAAAATAAAATAAATTAGAATGATTTATAATTTAATAAAATTAAAACATATTTTTATAAGATTTACGATACGTTTATTAATTTATCTCTTTAAAATTTATATCAATTTTTGCTTTTTTTTTAAACGCTAAAATAGATAAATTAGCCCTGTAAATAAATTAAATTTCTATAGTAATTGCGTTATGTTTTAATTGAAAATAATTAATTAATAAATTACATCAACCTCGTTAAAATATTTTTTAAATGAATAATGTATGTGACTAATGGCTCAATTTAAAGTATCAAAGGACGTATCAAAATTGCGACTACATCTATATCCCATTATTATATTGACACATTTCAGCTATTTTGTAATTGGTGAGCCACAATTCTAATATAGTTAATTCTGCTTCGTGATAATTACATCTACAACAATTCAGATTAGTTACAGCAGAATAGTTGTTTAAACGCATATAACAGTTACAAATTTACGTACGAATCGTTTCATTTTACGTGTTAATTTACCATTTTTTAATTTACATTTTATAAATTAAAAATTCACGCTATTTATTGTATATATTTTTTTTTTACATTAAAAATTTATTTTAAACGTTTAAAAATAATTTAATTAAGATAGAATGTAAACGGACAAACCTGTAAACAACGGCCACTGAAGGAAGCATAAAAAATGTCCGTTGTTCGGAGGTTATCGTATTTTTCATTATTATTAATTTATAATTATATAATCCGATTTAATTAGGTTAATTACTTAACTTAATTTTAGATAAATTTAATTTTAATTTTAATTAAAGAATTATTAATTAATATAACATTTTAAAATAGTTTAAAGCATATTTTTTTTATATTATTTATTTTACATTGAAAAAAATTTTTAAATACTTATCTAAAGCGAAATTTAATTAGTGATATAATTTTTATAAAATTATATTATTATATTTCTTATCTAAAAATGATTATTATTTTTTAAATATTTCTTTTGTTATAATAAAATAAGAAAATTAAATATTTCTTACCGTTTTATCTCCGAGGTTGTGTACAATACAATGAAGATAAACAGTTTGTCCTATCTGTGTAGTGACGTTCCTTGAAGAACTATTATCAAAAGATGGAGTTACACGTCCTAAAAAACTCCAATAATCGCTGATGCGAGAATTTTGGCCAAACCTTTTAATTCTTCCATTCCAGTTAAAGCCCTTTCTATGAGCTACATAGTCCCATATATACATTCGAGAGCCTGCAAAATTATTAATTTCAATATTAAATTTTATAATTTAGCATTTATTTTTTAGAGTATCTATAGAATAGAGTGTCTGTCTATCTGTTCTCTATATACTCCCAAACTCTGGCTGTTATGGACCAAAGTTTTTTAGAGTTACTCTATAGGACCCTACGGAAAATATAGTCTACCATGAAACTTAGACACCCCATATCTTCCTTTGACACTTCGTGATAAACGTAACAATAGTAGGTTATGTTTTCATTTTAATTCTTGTCCTTATAACTTTTTAGTCCTGGTTGAATCTGTTATATTTGCAAATTTTATGTATTTTTAATATATTATTTTTTCCAATTTTTATCTATGGTGTATATTAATAAATTTGAATTTTCCTGAATTTATTTACATTTTCTTTTCCTGTATAGAATACTAAATAATTGAAGAATAAAACAGAATTTAAACTTAAAAAAATGATTAATTCATAGGAAAGATTTATCAATAATAAGATAAATAAAACGTTAACTTTTTCCCTATTATTACATAATTAAACCATTTAAATGCACCACAGAAAATTAAAAAAAAATTCAATTTAACATTTTAAAAATGAATAAAATTCAGGAAAAAAATTATATTATCGTAATATTTAAAATATATATATTTTTTCCNTAACAGTAAATGAGAGGAAAAAATATACACGACTAAGTTTTTGATCACTTTACTCTTGCTAAGGATTAATTATAACATAAATAAATAAATAAACGATATGTATTGTATTTAGAAGGGTGTATGAGAACTATGAGTTCTCATAATGTTGAATTGAAGGGTTGAATTGTGTTGTGTGTTGAATTGAAGGGTTGAATAATGTTGAATTGAAGGGTGTATGAGAACTATGAGTTCTCATACACCCTTCAATTCAACATTATTCAACCCTTCAATTCAACACACAACACAATTCAACCCTTCAATTCAACATTATGAGAACTCATAGTTCTCATACACCCTTCTAAATACAATACATATCGTTTATTTATTTATTTATGTTATAATTAATCCTTAGCAAGAGTAAAGTGATCAAAAACTTAGTCGTGTATATTTTTTCCTCTCATTTACTGTTAATAACTGAATTTTTCTATATTTTTAATTAGATGTTTGCTTATGAAATTTTAATAAGATACCATCTCATTAATCTATATATCATATATAATAATTATATATCTAAATTAATAATTTCTGTTATTGATAGTGATTATGTGATGTAAACTCGTATTAATTTACATTATATAAATTACAAGTATATATATATTATATATATTAATTTTCCTTTCTGGTAAGGCAATACAATTGCAAACAATCGATTAACATTTCCATATTGAAACACGATCAAGTTAAATTTATTAATTTTATAAAATTAAGACATAAAAATGTTAAATGTTTCGACAGCAGAATCGTTTCAGTTTGTTGACATCATTTACTAAAAATTTAATATGATCTAACATTAAACATTAGTTTAAATTCCTTGTTAAAAAAAGAAACTAAGTTAATAAGTGTCAAGTACATTTGGTTACCATTTCATAAATTATTATTATTATTTTTTTTTATTTTTTTAAAGTAAAATAATTTCCTTGTTGCCAATAAAACTAAGTGAAATATAATAATAATTTAAAATATTTTCTCTTAGTTAGGAGAAAGTTTTGGAAATTTCCAAGCAAAATTTAATATATTTTCTTAAAATTGATTGACATCACTCTTAACTTCATTTCATAATCCTGCTCTGGGCAATTAAACAAAATAAAGTTTATGTCAATTTTAAAAGTAATTTATTTTGTATATCTAAGAATAGTTAATATACTAAGATAAATATAATTAACCTAAAGATAATTTTTGTATTTTTGTGTTTATATACATGATACTTATATATTTTATATAATTTTCTATTTAAATAATAAATAATTTCATAATTTTAACAATTCTTCTTCCTGTTTGTCTGTCAGTTTTATTAGTTTAAAAAGTTTATTAATTTTTTTTAATATTTAGATACAAGCTTCTAAATATAGTATTGTTTTTAAATAAATTCTCTTCTCTTCACTACAAAATAATCATTAACTTTATATATATATATTATAAGTTATTATATTTAAAAAATAAATATGCACTCACCTTGCAATATATAACCCATAAATATAATTTAAAAAAGGAAGAAGAAGAGGAAAAACATCATTGTATCAATAATTTAGATAGCGGTTCTTTATTCCTTAACGAGCAATTATCTAGCTTTTTGGACGATCATAGAAAAAAGTAAAATTGTTCTGTTAACAAATGCGAAGAAAATCCAATTTAGAAAACCAGATTATCTTATTGATCTTAAATGATAAATGAATTAGAATGTGGATATCTAATAAATGTGTTTCTTCTCCTTTTTTTTCTGTAAACTAAAATAAACAAGAAGAAGAAGAAGAAGAGGAGGAGGGGAAAAGAAACCTGTCTCCCTTGAAAGGTTTGTTGGTTTGTAATTTCCGTTTCTAAGAAATGTTGTTTGCTCGAAGAGAAAAGGTCTGAGATAAAGACAGGCAACATTATATGTTGTACAAATAACAATCCTAATCAATATTTATCGATCAGTACATAAAGCCTTAGAAAATAACGTTATGAGTAAATAGCCTAATTATTATTTAAATATAAAATTAATTATTGAAGAATACATTAGATTTTTTCCTGTTGGGGTTTTTTTTTCTCTTGCATATTCTAAAGTGTTTTAAAAATTAATGATCTTGTTAAGTAACTTGGCTTAAAAATATACATATATTTTTTTTTCTAGAATATCTTTTATCCTTACTTTATTACTAGTTGTGTACTTTAGTTACGTCTATCCTACTCTTCCATTAATGGTAATGCTGTACGTGATGTTGCATTCAGAGAGTTTATAATTAGATTCATTTTGGTTATTCTTTTGTGTTACTTTCGTAGCAAGACTCGATGAAAAATTAATAATAATAAAAAGAATATATTACTCGTTAGAAAAAAAAATATTAAGGTTTTAAATTAATCTTTTAAAATATTATTTAAGATTAATTAACGATCATTTTATAATGAAAGTTCTATCTGCAAATTTTAACTATCGAATTTTAAGTATCGAATTTTTAAATATTCTTCATAAAATTTAATGTTATTTAAGTGTAAAACCGAAAATATAATAAATTTAGATTCAAATATTACATTTATATGTAAAATAATACGTTAATAAATACTTTATATGTAGATTATCTCGTAAGTTTGATGATTTTAGAATCTGGTTTAAAAAGCGAATTCTATAAAATCTTCACAAGACACAAAAGTTATTTTAAAAAAATAAAAAAAAAGTAACGACGATTTTTAATGGTTGAAAAGTCAAACGGCAAGTAAAAACTACCACCAATCACCGATTAGTAATGATAAGTAAGCATAAATAATATATATCTAATCCAGATTTGTCTAGAAAGGCGTCAAACCTTATCTCCGTAACGGAAGTTGTACAACATGTGCTGGAGGGCGAATCAGAAAAACGACAGCTATCCGACCTCGATACGGTCACCTCCCATTATGGCTGTCTCCAGCAGTGACAAAAGACAAGGACTTGCAAGAGAATTCTAGTGGTTGAGTAGACTCGTGCGATACCACAAAAGAGGTTACAACATTTATCGTAATGGTCCAAGAAGTGGTTCGTGCTTTTCTTTATATTCTTCCACTACAATTTTACCAGTTGTTGAATGAGTACTTCTAGATTAGATAAACTTTGACACGGTTGATGATTACTAAGAAAGATTTACTAGTATCTAACATTGATGATGAATAAAACATTTTCATCTTCTTCGCCCTAGTTTCTCGGGAAATAAATTAATGACTCACTTTATATATATGAAAATCATGAATGTTTTGTCATATATAGCTGAAAAATGAGCTTTAATAAATAAATAAATAAATAAATAAACCATAGTTTTTTTTTCGATAAATAAAGGAGATTTGTAAACGTTGATAGTAAAGAAAATTGATGAAAATGAGGAAACGTATCACGAACATTAAAAATGATAAACACACACACATACAAAATAAAAAATAAATAAATTATTCAAGTAAAATTTAATCAATTTTATAATATATTATCATTAAATTTAGTGTATAATATATTTAAATTTATAAAAATTGTCAAAAAGTATTAAAGAGTTTTGTAGATTTTACATAAATCCTAAGAAAATAAAAATATTGAATTTTCAGAAATTCTTGCATTATAGACGATCAATTGTTTTCATAATCTAATATTATATTCAAAACTTACGTATTTCACAGTATTTCTAATACAATATTCATGATATTCATGATTATTCTTCAGTAGTAGTAGCACTATAAGTATGTGAATTCTTAAGAGAATTTATATATATATATATATATATACATCAATGATGTCAACTTGAAAGGAAATGCTAATATAGACATTAAATAAACTATTTAAAATGTGAAAAATCAGTAGAATTAAATTTAGATAAGTCATTACTATCACGTAACTGAATGAAATTCTTCATAACTCAATAAATAAGACGAACTGATTGATTCATGAATACTTTTACTCACTTACATAATTGAATTTGATACATATTTTCAAGTTTAAATTAGTTGCTTGCTTGTAAGAGAAGAGAACCACTTACATCTGAAAAGTCTTAACTGTCAACTGAATTGATAAATATGTAGAAAGTTAAACATATTAAAACAATAAATTTAAATATAAAACGAATTAATAATTAATTTTTGAAAAATATTCTAAAGTAAAGTTTTAAAGAATTTTAAAAGTATATATAGGCTTATATAAATTTTATTTAACTACTAGATAGATATAAATTTATTAAAGAAATAAAATAAATTTTAAGTGAAAATTTCAAAATAAATAAATAAATAAAAGACCATTTATTCTTTAAGAAAAATCCTCTCTATTTAGTTTTGAACTTGATAAAATATTTAAACAAAATATCAATAATTCATATTTAGGATATCATATCATATAAAATATACATTCAGAAAAACATAAAATAAAATATTCTAAGAATTGAAAAATCAATATACCTTGCTTATATATATAAATATATATATATATATACCATAACTTTTATATTGATTTATATAAGATTATATATCATTTTTATATTTTACTTTTACACACTTTTCTGCTTACTAATATTTAGAATGGAAGTAAAAGTTTATCTTATTGAAAGAACATTTTGTGAACATTTTTATGCAGATGACTAGTGAATTTCGAAAAGAAACTAAAGTAAACTCTCTTAGTTTCGATGCAGATAACATTCTTCTTATGGGAATTTTTAGAAAACAGTAAGACAGAACGATAGTAAAACCTAAAGGTGGTCATGGCTGGTAAGGGAGGCATTGACAAAGAAACTACCTCACGTATATCCAACTATACCCACTTTTACAACTACAGAATGTTTTCTACATATCATTTTCTTCTGACTATTGCAGAATTCTATGCTTTTAAATTACAATTTTTTTTCTCCCTTGTTCCTACTTTAATCTATTACCAAAAATTATTTACATTTTATTGTATTAAAGTAAACAACATATAAAACTTTTAACTCAGATTAAAAAAAAATAAAATAAATTAGAATGATTTATAATTTAATAAAATTAAAACATATTTTTATAAGATTTACGATACGTTTATTAATTTATCTCTTTAAAATTTATATCAATTTTTGCTTTTTTTTTAAACGCTAAAATAGATAAATTAGCCCTGTAAATAAATTAAATTTCTATAGTAATTGCGTTATGTTTTAATTGAAAATAATTAATTAATAAATTACATCAACCTCGTTAAAATATTTTTTAAATGAATAATGTATGTGACTAATGGCTCAATTTAAAGTATCAAAGGACGTATCAAAATTGCGACTACATCTATATCCCATTATTATATTGACACATTTCAGCTATTTTGTAATTGGTGAGCCACAATTCTAATATAGTTAATTCTGCTTCGTGATAATTACATCTACAACAATTCAGATTAGTTACAGCAGAATAGTTGTTTAAACGCATATAACAGTTACAAATTTACGTACGAATCGTTTCATTTTACGTGTTAATTTACCATTTTTTAATTTACATTTTATAAATTAAAAATTCACGCTATTTATTGTATATATTTTTTTTTTACATTAAAAATTTATTTTAAACGTTTAAAAATAATTTAATTAAGATAGAATGTAAACGGACAAACCTGTAAACAACGGCCACTGAAGGAAGCATAAAAAATGTCCGTTGTTCGGAGGTTATCGTATTTTTCATTATTATTAATTTATAATTATATAATCCGATTTAATTAGGTTAATTACTTAACTTAATTTTAGATAAATTTAATTTTAATTTTAATTAAAGAATTATTAATTAATATAACATTTTAAAATAGTTTAAAGCATATTTTTTTTATATTATTTATTTTACATTGAAAAAAATTTTTAAATACTTATCTAAAGCGAAATTTAATTAGTGATATAATTTTTATAAAATTATATTATTATATTTCTTATCTAAAAATGATTATTATTTTTTAAATATTTCTTTTGTTATAATAAAATAAGAAAATTAAATATTTCTTACCGTTTTATCTCCGAGGTTGTGTACAATACAATGAAGATAAACAGTTTGTCCTATCTGTGTAGTGACGTTCCTTGAAGAACTATTATCAAAAGATGGAGTTACACGTCCTAAAAAACTCCAATAATCGCTGATGCGAGAATTTTGGCCAAACCTTTTAATTCTTCCATTCCAGTTAAAGCCCTTTCTATGAGCTACATAGTCCCATATATACATTCGAGAGCCTGCAAAATTATTAATTTCAATATTAAATTTTATAATTTAGCATTTATTTTTTAGAGTATCTATAGAATAGAGTGTCTGTCTATCTGTTCTCTATATACTCCCAAACTCTGGCTGTTATGGACCAAAGTTTTTTAGAGTTACTCTATAGGACCCTACGGAAAATATAGTCTACCATGAAACTTAGACACCCCATATCTTCCTTTGACACTTCGTGATAAACGTAACAATAGTAGGTTATGTTTTCATTTTAATTCTTGTCCTTATAACTTTTTAGTCCTGGTTGAATCTGTTATATTTGCAAATTTTATGTATTTTTAATATATTATTTTTTCCAATTTTTATCTATGGTGTATATTAATAAATTTGAATTTTCCTGAATTTATTTACATTTTCTTTTCCTGTATAGAATACTAAATAATTGAAGAATAAAACAGAATTTAAACTTAAAAAAATGATTAATTCATAGGAAAGATTTATCAATAATAAGATAAATAAAACGTTAACTTTTTCCCTATTATTACATAATTAAACCATTTAAATGCACCACAGAAAATTAAAAAAAAATTCAATTTAACATTTTAAAAATGAATAAAATTCAGGAAAAAAATTATATTATCGTAANAATTTATAAAAATTGTCAAAAAGTATTAAAGAGTTTTGTAGATTTTACATAAATCCTAAGAAAATAAAAATATTGAATTTTCAGAAATTCTTGCATTATAGACGATCAATTGTTTTCATAATCTAATATTATATTCAAAACTTACGTATTTCACAGTATTTCTAATACAATATTCATGATATTCATGATTATTCTTCAGTAGTAGTAGCACTATAAGTATGTGAATTCTTAAGAGAATTTATATATATATATATATATATACATCAATGATGTCAACTTGAAAGGAAATGCTAATATAGACATTAAATAAACTATTTAAAATGTGAAAAATCAGTAGAATTAAATTTAGATAAGTCATTACTATCACGTAACTGAATGAAATTCTTCATAACTCAATAAATAAGACGAACTGATTGATTCATGAATACTTTTACTCACTTACATAATTGAATTTGATACATATTTTCAAGTTTAAATTAGTTGCTTGCTTGTAAGAGAAGAGAACCACTTACATCTGAAAAGTCTTAACTGTCAACTGAATTGATAAATATGTAGAAAGTTAAACATATTAAAACAATAAATTTAAATATAAAACGAATTAATAATTAATTTTTGAAAAATATTCTAAAGTAAAGTTTTAAAGAATTTTAAAAGTATATATAGGCTTATATAAATTTTATTTAACTACTAGATAGATATAAATTTATTAAAGAAATAAAATAAATTTTAAGTGAAAATTTCAAAATAAATAAATAAATAAAAGACCATTTATTCTTTAAGAAAAATCCTCTCTATTTAGTTTTGAACTTGATAAAATATTTAAACAAAATATCAATAATTCATATTTAGGATATCATATCATATAAAATATACATTCAGAAAAACATAAAATAAAATATTCTAAGAATTGAAAAATCAATATACCTTGCTTATATATATAAATATATATATATATATACCATAACTTTTATATTGATTTATATAAGATTATATATCATTTTTATATTTTACTTTTACACACTTTTCTGCTTACTAATATTTAGAATGGAAGTAAAAGTTTATCTTATTGAAAGAACATTTTGTGAACATTTTTATGCAGATGACTAGTGAATTTCGAAAAGAAACTAAAGTAAACTCTCTTAGTTTCGATGCAGATAACATTCTTCTTATGGGAATTTTTAGAAAACAGTAAGACAGAACGATAGTAAAACCTAAAGGTGGTCATGGCTGGTAAGGGAGGCATTGACAAAGAAACTACCTCACGTATATCCAACTATACCCACTTTTACAACTACAGAATGTTTTCTACATATCATTTTCTTCTGACTATTGCAGAATTCTATGCTTTTAAATTACAATTTTTTTTCTCCCTTGTTCCTACTTTAATCTATTACCAAAAATTATTTACATTTTATTGTATTAAAGTAAACAACATATAAAACTTTTAACTCAGATTAAAAAAAAATAAAATAAATTAGAATGATTTATAATTTAATAAAATTAAAACATATTTTTATAAGATTTACGATACGTTTATTAATTTATCTCTTTAAAATTTATATCAATTTTTGCTTTTTTTTTAAACGCTAAAATAGATAAATTAGCCCTGTAAATAAATTAAATTTCTATAGTAATTGCGTTATGTTTTAATTGAAAATAATTAATTAATAAATTACATCAACCTCGTTAAAATATTTTTTAAATGAATAATGTATGTGACTAATGGCTCAATTTAAAGTATCAAAGGACGTATCAAAATTGCGACTACATCTATATCCCATTATTATATTGACACATTTCAGCTATTTTGTAATTGGTGAGCCACAATTCTAATATAGTTAATTCTGCTTCGTGATAATTACATCTACAACAATTCAGATTAGTTACAGCAGAATAGTTGTTTAAACGCATATAACAGTTACAAATTTACGTACGAATCGTTTCATTTTACGTGTTAATTTACCATTTTTTAATTTACATTTTATAAATTAAAAATTCACGCTATTTATTGTATATATTTTTTTTTTACATTAAAAATTTATTTTAAACGTTTAAAAATAATTTAATTAAGATAGAATGTAAACGGACAAACCTGTAAACAACGGCCACTGAAGGAAGCATAAAAAATGTCCGTTGTTCGGAGGTTATCGTATTTTTCATTATTATTAATTTATAATTATATAATCCGATTTAATTAGGTTAATTACTTAACTTAATTTTAGATAAATTTAATTTTAATTTTAATTAAAGAATTATTAATTAATATAACATTTTAAAATAGTTTAAAGCATATTTTTTTTATATTATTTATTTTACATTGAAAAAAATTTTTAAATACTTATCTAAAGCGAAATTTAATTAGTGATATAATTTTTATAAAATTATATTATTATATTTCTTATCTAAAAATGATTATTATTTTTTAAATATTTCTTTTGTTATAATAAAATAAGAAAATTAAATATTTCTTACCGTTTTATCTCCGAGGTTGTGTACAATACAATGAAGATAAACAGTTTGTCCTATCTGTGTAGTGACGTTCCTTGAAGAACTATTATCAAAAGATGGAGTTACACGTCCTAAAAAACTCCAATAATCGCTGATGCGAGAATTTTGGCCAAACCTTTTAATTCTTCCATTCCAGTTAAAGCCCTTTCTATGAGCTACATAGTCCCATATATACATTCGAGAGCCTGCAAAATTATTAATTTCAATATTAAATTTTATAATTTAGCATTTATTTTTTAGAGTATCTATAGAATAGAGTGTCTGTCTATCTGTTCTCTATATACTCCCAAACTCTGGCTGTTATGGACCAAAGTTTTTTAGAGTTACTCTATAGGACCCTACGGAAAATATAGTCTACCATGAAACTTAGACACCCCATATCTTCCTTTGACACTTCGTGATAAACGTAACAATAGTAGGTTATGTTTTCATTTTAATTCTTGTCCTTATAACTTTTTAGTCCTGGTTGAATCTGTTATATTTGCAAATTTTATGTATTTTTAATATATTATTTTTTCCAATTTTTATCTATGGTGTATATTAATAAATTTGAATTTTCCTGAATTTATTTACATTTTCTTTTCCTGTATAGAATACTAAATAATTGAAGAATAAAACAGAATTTAAACTTAAAAAAATGATTAATTCATAGGAAAGATTTATCAATAATAAGATAAATAAAACGTTAACTTTTTCCCTATTATTACATAATTAAACCATTTAAATGCACCACAGAAAATTAAAAAAAAATTCAATTTAACATTTTAAAAATGAATAAAATTCAGGAAAAAAATTATATTATCGTAATATTTAAAATATATATATTTTTTCCTCTTACTGTAAAGGAGAATTTTTATAATTGAACATTATATTAAGTAATAAGATTCTATTGAATGTATTTATAAATACATTCAATAGAATCTTATTACTTAATATAATGTTCAATTATAAAAATTCTCCTTTACAGTA
>NW_019384295.1:314548-325458 GCF_000671375.1 Centruroides sculpturatus | reverse complement strand
CGATGCTATATAAGTAACACACATAATATAAAATTTAAAATATTTAGCGATTAAAAATTTATGTTTTTTTCTTCTAATTTTTTTAATGTTTATAAAAAATTAATTAATTAAAATTATTTTTTTATTTCACAATAAAGATAAGGATATCATTATATAAAATGATTTTTTTGTTTTTTTTTATGCATGAAAAATATGTTATTTTTAGAAAATTTATAATGAATTTTAATTAAATAATAATTTTTAATGATATTTTATTAAATTTTGCAATTATAAACTATATATTCTAGACTCAAAAAATAGAAAAAAAATTTTACGTAATAACTTTATAAAACAAATGGATTAAACGATTTTTTATTTATTTTTTTAATAATTTCGAGATAAAATAACATATATAAGAATTTTTTCACGATTTAGGTTAAAGAAATGACATATATTTAATGAACTAATAAATAATATGTCACAAGAAAACCGTTCAATGCAGCAAACTTTCTATAAGTACCATGAAACGTCGAAATTTCTTACATCGAATCGAAGAAATTCCTTTTTATGTCTGTTCTAGCATTGTACTTTTTTCTATCCAACGAAATACTTCTGTGTCAAAGTATAAGGTGCAGCAAAACGTTCTTTTTTCTCCTCTTCAATCAAAGGACGTTATATGGTGCGCTTGCGCCAACGATTACTTGAAGTGGAGAAGAAGAAGAAGAAGAAGAAGAGGAGGAAGAAGAAGAGAAAAAAATATATAAAGAAAAAAAAAGAGGAAAAAAATATTAAGCAAATGGACATGCGTCACTGATAGGAAACGATTGGAAAAAGGAAGTAGAATATTGATTTTTATACTTGCCCGTTATATATATCTTTCTATTAAGTTACCATGTCATGTACAGTAATTGAAACTTAAATCTATCTACCAATTTTTTTTTTCTGTTAGCAAAGAAGAGATTTAAATAATTTCTGTAGTTGGAATTAATTAATAAATCATTTTTAATGAGCTTTTTACATTCTTTTTCTCTGTCGAAAATAATCTTCCTTAAATCCTAATAAAATTAATATGCTTTCTCTTAGTGATCCTATGCCAATTTTTCAATACCTAGTTATTCTTTTACAGAAGGATCATTCGAAGTGTGGCATTTCACGAAAGAATTATAATGTCATATATTTTGATTAAAATTTAATTCGAGTATTTTATAAACGGCTCTTAAACATAATTAAATTAGTTTTTTTTCCTTTCACTGTACATTTATTATATTCTTGCTTCTTTTTTTTTTAATTGAATATATTCCTTTTAAAATTACTTGTTGAAAGGATTGATGTATTAATATGTTGTTCATTCTTCTGTTGAATATATATATATATAAAGAGATTTTAATTTTTCAAATTTGTTTTTAAAAGTTACCGTTTCTATGTTAATAAAACATTTTTTAAAGAGCGAAACTTTTATTCTATGGAAAAATTCTAAAGAGAATTCTTCTCTTGAATCATTCATATGTGAATTCTTAAAAGAGAAATAAAAAAAGAATTAGTTTTCAAGACATTTTGCTTCTATTTCTGTAAATACATTTTTAAAAATACTTTCATTTTCGCTTAGATAATGCTTCATAATTTACATGAATAATTTTTTTTTCTTCCTTCTTCTTGTTCTTCTTCTTCTTCCCTTTTTACTATTTCTAATTTATCTTAAGGGATATTCAATACGGAAATTACACATTAATGAAATCGGTAATGCGAATATAGTTGCTGAAGTAACCGAGCTGTTCTTGTTGACATTCAGCTCTATGGAGTCCTGTAATTAACGAAAATAATGGAGTCTTCAGGGGGTAGATCTGCTTCTGGGAACTAACGACTAGAAATCTCCTCTCTTTAATCTTTTCTCTGGTAATGACTTTTATGTGTTTCGTTCTAGAGATTTCCGTTCTTATATGTAACATAAACTACACGAGATTGGTGAAGCAGTGAATGCTTTCCTATGAACTGCTGGATGAACAATCGGTTAGTTTTTTTTTATTTTTTATTTTTTTTTAAAAGGAATGTGTATCGTTTTACACTTTTCAATTTTGATTAACAGCACCGATCCTCTTACACTACTCGAAATCAAGGTTTCAAAATACACGCAACAATCTAAAATTCCACATGATGTGAGTGAAGATAATAAATAGCAAATACAATTCTAAACATTTCATATTTATAGAAATTCTATAGAATAATGTCAAAAAGTTAAAAAAATAAATGATGATAAATATCTATAGAATCTAAATGAGATTTATCGTTATGTAATTTGGCAATTTTATTTTTATTTATGAGAGATTCAAAAATGACATTTAAAATTAATTTGTATAATTATTTAGTGTAAAAAAATTGATTATTTTTAGTATTATGTAAGCTGTAAACATGAAAATTTTAATTTTACATAAAAATTAATTTTAAATTATAGATATTGTTACTAATTTTTATCCTTGTACTCATTGTTGTTAAATAAATAAAATAATTTAAACTTATAAATTAGTTTCCTGTAGAAGAAAGGGGTTATATTGAATGGATTTAAGCTTATAAAAATTCTTAATATATTACCTTTAAAGAACAGAAAACACAATTATGTTACATTACTTATGTGTAGTAATAAGTTTACATGCTTAAGATGTGACCTGTATATTTAATGAATCATTGTATATATTTTTAAAAATATATTTTTCAATTTTATATATTTGTATTCACTTTTTTCACTCTTCAGTTAACATTTCTAACTCATAAAAATTGTAAATAAATAAATATTTAATCAAAATTCTTATAACCATTGAGTATTTACAAGTTATTTTCTTTCGAAATTATTTTTTTAATAGAATTTCATTAAAAATTTATTTCAATTTTGATTATAAAATAATCAATTCATTTACCCACGAGGATGGTTGGATGACAAATAAAGAAAGAAAAAAAAAACCGTAAAATTTCTTGTGAAAAATATGTTTAACTTGACTATTTTAAGGGAAAAAAATATAACTGTTTGCTTAATCTTTAATTAAATAATTATTTTAAAGGTTTTTCTCGTACTTTTTGAAAGGGAATAAGTCGAGGGAAAAAAAGAAGAGAGTAGTAAAGTAGAGAGGAGAACATAAAGCAAAAATGTTAATAAAAACGTCACAATCTTCTCTGGTATAAATTTTATTATCTTTAATAACATTTTTCTCACACTTTGAAATTTCAGAACTCTATTAGATTTTTCAGTCTCTAGTGTTTTATTTTGAAATCTCCTGTACACAACAAAGATTGCCGATATGTCAAATGAATGATCCCAGCAGCCATTTTTCTATCATTTTCTGTAAGTCGTGTCGTTTCTTTCTACAAAAACTAAATTGACTGGAAATATCACAATTTCCGCTGGGTATGCACATCGATTTTTAATCCCACAGATATTACCAATCTGGAAAGTATTTTCCTATCTAAGATGATCCTCTTCTCATCCTGTTAAATTCTCTTGTCTTACTGAGTCATTAATTACACTAAGAGCTGAGGGAATTAAGGTTTCCTATTACGTTAATTGTGATGATTATGGAGGAGAATGACACATAAAATGTCATTCTTGTTCACTGAAATATGCTTGGTTACGTGTCTGCTTATTTTCGTTTAAGTTGTAAATTTTCATGCTTTATGTTGTGTAATTTCTGCGCTATAGAATTCTCTATCGAGAAAAGCATTGATTTATGTTAAAAGTTGCTTAACTAAGCTTAAATCTTCTAAAGATTATGTATATTAAGAATAGTATTATTTTAAACGTTCTGAATTATTATTTAATAAATATTTATAAAGGTAATTATTAAACTAGATGTATTTTGTTTTACAAATGTTTACTGAATTTCAAATGTTAAGTAATTTATTTATGTAATAGTACAAAAATTTATTTTTAAAAGTATCCTTTACTAAACTTATAATTCTTTGTGAAAACTAATTATTATTCAGAAAATGCCTTTACAAGAAAATAGCAAAACATTTTAGTATTCATAAAAGGTATTCTTTCTTAATTTTAATTTATTTAATTTTAAGAATAAAGAGGTTTTAGAAAAATAAATGAATAAATAAATTTAATCAAAAAATTTGATAAATTTGCATATTTAATTTATTTATTTTACCTTATCAACTTTTTTAAGTATAAAATTAGTAATGAAAACAAATGAGATCTACATTATAATATAATATAAATTTTATACAAAATTAGTTTATAAAATTTTATTTTAAATTAAATTAGTAGAAAAGAATGCTTAATCTTATTTATTTAATTTTTTTTTAACGTTTGAAGTAGATTTTGTTTCCATTTTTATTAAATGCAATTTATCTCTTAAAAGAATAATTCTTTGTTTATTAAATGTTTATAATATAATAAAACATTTAATAATGAATATTTGTTAAATTTAATCATATTATAAGATATATATATATACAATTAATTTAAAGCAAAAACATAATTAATGAAAATACAAGAGAGGAGGGAACTGATGGGTTGTAGCACATTGCAACATTGAGTTTTACAATATTTCACTCAATCCAATTACTGTAGAATGTTTAAGTTAAAAAAAAAAGAGAAAAAAACTGGAACAGTAGAATAGAACATCTTTAAAGTATCATGTGAAGAAAGAATTTTTAAAGAAATCATTTGTTAGATAACAAGAGGAAGGAGGGACTGATGATAAAATGTACCAATGATATATAGCAAAATGTGTTTTTTATAAGTAACCCTCTATATCTTTTCCACTTACTTTTCTAACGATTCAGCTGTATATATTGAAACAATTGGAGCTAAGAAATACATTTTGTTTCTTGACACCATATAATTCATCTTGATAAATTCAATTTTCTATATTCAGCATCAAAAAGGGCACATTTGTTTAAAAAGAAAAAAGAAAATAAAGGAAGAAAAAATTGAATTTACGTATGTATCATCTGTAAATCTAATTAATTAACTAGAGTGGTCTTCTTTATATAATTAATAATAATATTTTATATTGAACGTTAAGATAAGAAAGACAAGGATGATTAAATTAAGACAATATCTAGTCATTAACAAAAATAGTTTCACAACTTCCATCAAAAATCTATGGCCACTTAAGCGTACTTTTTATGATAACAACTGCTCGTCATTTTATTTTCTGCTTGTTTTATGCATTTAACAATTTTTTTTTAAAGTTTTAAAAAGGAAAAATAATGAATGAATATTTTAATTTTACAACAAAATGATATTGCTATCAGTCTATAGAACATCATCAATCTAACTATAATGATATGAAATTTGAATGCTTATACTATAAGCAGCATAAGTATTATTAATTAATAAAATATTCATGTTCTTAATTCAAGCATCCTTACTTATAAATCTATTTACTATTTAAAAAAAATAATAATAATAATAAAATTTTAAGAAATTAAAACGAATAATTTTCCACTTTTATAACCCAAAATAATTAAATTTAAGTGGACACTTAATTATTGAAATAATTAATAAAAAAACTGTAATTAATATTTATTAAATACATTTGCCATTTAAAATAAATGCTTATACATCTAGAATTTTGTGTATCCTTCAGTGATTTGTAATTCTTTAAATATCTTCAAAATTTCTTTGCTTTTTACAAATATATTTATATATATATATATATGTATTCAACGATGCTTCATTATGTTCCAGTTAAATTCACTACTTAATTAAACTTAGTGTTTGGCAGAATAATATTTATTTAATCTTGTCAAAAATCCGTAATTAATTCCTTTAAAAGAAACATTTGTTTTCATATCAGGAATATTGATTTAATCTTTACTCCTGATGTTTTAAAAACAAACAAAAAAAAGCTATTTTGATTATTATCGTATATAAATAAAAAAAATATTTAATTTAAAATTCTATTATTTTTTTATTCTTAAATAGCATTCGATTCGAATTATTTTAAAGTGAAGTATAGACATATAAATAATTTATTTTCGCATTTTTAAATATAAATATAACATTTAAAATAAATAAAAAATATAAAGATTAAAAATTTAAGAAATTTTATAAACATTAAATTTTAAAAAAAATTAATTATTTTTACAGCAATTTTTAACGATATTCTGCATTAATTCTCCTTAAACATTTATGTATATTTTAGTATACATTTCAATGCGATTTAAATCCTTTACTTACGTATTAATATTCATAAACATATATTCTACACGATTTTAGAGTCAATAAATATTAAAATGTAATTTAATCTAATTTAAACACAGTTTTTTCTATGATAAAATAACACAGCAGCTAAAGAATAGTGCTATATAATTTAAAAAAATTATTATTCTACATAAAAACATAAAAATATAAGTAAAAATGTATACATAATTGTTCTCAGAGTATATTGTTATTATATCAGTATTGAAACGTAGTAAAATTTATCATATATGCTGTTTATAATTGTTGGATATAATTACAAATCATCATTGATTTATCACAACATAATTTTATAATTACAACTCAGAGAAATGGGATGAATGCTGTACATAAGGATATGTAGTAATTAGCGAACATAAACATTGGATAAGTCATCTTGTTAGGTGATAGAGTAAATTTCATTTCTAAGTTCGACTTTACAGGTGTAATAAACGAAGTTTAGGCATGTGTTCAACCAAGATAGTATAAAGCTTTCAGAAACGTTAAAATTTTCGGTGTTTTGGGCAAACTTATCGTTGGACTAAAATCCAAGGTTTAACAACTTCAAACTAAACTTGGTAAAATCATGATTTATTACAGTCGTCATAGCTGTTATAGTTACAGTCAATGGAATGTTTAAAATTCATATAAGGTCATTTCAAGTAGTAGTTTCTACATTAATAGCGACTAACATGCCATGAAGACGTGAAACGATGCTATATAAGTAACACACCTGGATATAAGCAGAATATTAGTGCTTAATATGGTTATATAATATGATTTTATTCCTAAAAGATTTTCAAATTAGATTATAATAAAAGTATAAATTGTTAAAAGTTTAAACATAATATATTAAATATTAATTTAATTAGTAATATTAACAAGTAATTTGACACATAAGTTGAATGATTTAGTAGTGAATTTGTTTTTAAAAAAAATATGTTGATTCTTCTTCCAGCAATTGTGTTTTTGTCTGTTAATGAGAGATTAAGACGTATACCTTGTAAAAGAATTAATCACCCTGTCAAAGAAGTGGCAAAAAAGAGTACAAAGAAGCATCTTAGCAAGTGACTTGAAAATGACTAATGATCGAATTACGATTGATTGATTGCAATAAACGTCAAACACAGAACAGAGTTTTGTAATTTGTTAAGAATGCTTTAATCTATTAAAGCGGTTTACCCCTAAAGCTGAAAAATTGTATTTTTTTTTCCTCTTTCCTCTCAAGTTCTTAATGATTAGGTTAATCATCTTTCACGCAAACATGATCATGATTGAATTTAACAAAATACTTTTTCACCATCTCAAAACCTGTTAAATATTAAAATATTTTGTTTTAATTGATAATAACTTTAAATATTTATAATTACAATTATTGTAGAAAATTAATATTTATATCTAGATTAAGTTAATCGTTAAGGTTACGCATTAAAAAAAAAAGTTTAAAATGAAAGCTTAATTTTGGAAATTTTATAATGCAAAAATGAAACGTCACTCTCTCTCTCTCTCTGTGGTTTTTTTATTCATAAATAAAATTTTATTTTATTTCTAATTTTAATAATAAACTAGTTTAATTTAGCGAAATTTTGTTACTTTTTTAACGCGATTTAAACTTTAATTTATACTGACATAGGAATAATTTAGGATATTTTTACCTAATTTTTCATATTTTTTGACAGTTATTTACCTGAAATATTTATTTAATTGAATTTTTCTATTACTAAATTTATATTTAAGTTTAAATATAAGAGAAATCTATAAATTTATTTTAAATATTTACTTCACAAGTACACACAAACACACACACACACGCACAATGTTACTAATATATACTACGAATAGAACAGAAAACTAGTTATTTTGTAAAATAATTTTAAAAAATTCAATTATTTCATCTTATATAAAATGTTTTCTATTTAATTTTATCTTTTATAAATATATAATAATGCATGAAATTGAAGAAATATAAAATGTAAACTAAACTGAAATATTTATATACATATTTTACTATGTTTATTTAATCAATGTGAAATGTTTTAATCTAGCTAAGAAAACTTTATGCTGATTGAATTCACACTATCGGAAGGAAAAAAATAAGTGAAAAAAAAATAGAAGAGTTTCTTTGTCCTAAATCAAAGGTTCAAGCAAAACGATACGTTATCGAAAGTGATGAACAGAAAGTTAAGTGTTTCTAATTCTGGATGTAAGAACTCTGACCAAGCTTTAACTCCACTATCTCTGTCGGTGTCCGGTGATCTTTCACTTCACTTTGGCAGATAGGTTAGGTAGAATTGTGTGACCACTCAAACTACAACGGTGTTCTTTATCAGCACATCCTTGCTGTCTTTCTTTGTCTTGTCCTCTAGCATCATTTATCTAGAATAGCTTTCTGTTCTCAATCATTTCGATAAAAAATAAATTATATCATACATCAAACTTTATGATATTACATACTTAAAAAATTTATCTACACTTTAATAAATAAATAAATATATAAAAATGATTTATTAATATTATTAATTCACTTAAAAAATTCTCCAATTACGTCTTCATATTTAATACGACTTAATATTTTATAAGTAGGAGAAGGAGGAGGAGGAGGAGGAGGGGAAAAAATCAACACGACATAAAGAAGATAAAGTAATATACTGAATAAACTTGTAGAAAAATTAATGATGTTTTTAGAAAAGTAAATATTTACGAAGATTTTAAGGTATCTTATATATTGAAACTTATAAAATATCAAATCATTTGTTTACATTTTATCCATTATTTTTATATACTTAAAGTATACTTTGCAATATTGTTAAGTTAATCTGTGTTCTAGAAAAATAAACTCGTTCTTGTAACATATTTTATATCTCGGTTAGTATAAAAAGTAATTTTATATATTTATACATAAGAGTAAAGTTTGCTTTAAAAGTTATATATAAAAATTATATATTTAACTTTCTTTCATTTGTATTCTTTTTAATTCTATAAATAATTGGATAGAAATAAATTTAATTTAATTTTTTATTTTAAATATATTGATTTTTATTTTTAAAATTGAATTAATTATTAATTAAATTCGGAAAATCTTAAAGTACATTCGTTAAAATATGAATTTTTTTTGGTAAGGTAAAAATTTATTCTTATGATAAAAATTGACGATCATTAGTTAAAAATGTAATATTATGGTTACAAATTACATCTCTAAGTGATTAGTTTAAATATTTTATTTCAAATTTTATCTATTTTTTTTCCATTATTATTATTAAAAAAAAAGTATACGTGACAAAAATCGATTAGCTTACATCTTAGATTATCTAGACTCATTATCGTTAAAAATAGGAATTTTGAAGTAATTTTCAAAAAATATTTATATAAAAAGAAATTTAATTATTATAAATTAATCGAGTCAACGAACTCTGAAATAATAATAATAAAAAATAATAATAAAAAAACATTTAATCTTTTCACGTTATTAACATATTATTTTATAATTATCAATCGATTTTTTTTAATGATAATCGATAGAAAAATTATCGTTATTATTATTATTATTATTACATTGGTAACGTAATTAATCAAAGATAAATATAATTAATTGTACATATTTAAATGAGAAAACATCAATTAGGAAATCGAGAACGAAGATCAAACGTAATCCTTTTGTAATAAGGAGAAAGTATAGGAAATTTGAAAGCTGAAGCACGTACCAATTCAATGTTTTGCAGCGATATACCTTTAGAATATAAAGGATATATATTTTTCCAAAAAGTTACCTTATGTCTTGTACTTGACATCTAAATGTGATAAAAATAAGTAATTTATTAAATTTATACTATACAAAAAAGAAGAAGAAGAAGAAGAAGAAGGTGGGAAACATGACATTTTAACCTTTTAAACTATGAAAATGTTAAAGAAAATTTCAAAAATAGTTAATCCAATCTAAGTCAAAAAAACAAGATAAAATTCATTTATTAGTTAAACCATTAGTTATCTGAATCTTTTAAAAAAAATTATATACTATTTTCTGATTTTTTTCTGAAGAAATAAAGAAGAAAAATAGGTCATAATCTAGGAAGATAAAATGTCATTTTTATTGATTATTCTCCACTCAAATTTACATTTAATGAACCTCAATTTTAATACTAAATCTCGAATCTTCTTCTTTCTAGCGCATAGAATTTTTATATATTAAAAAAACCCTACAATATAAATTTCTGTTATAAAAACAATATAAATTATTCTTTAAATGATTATTAAATATTTATTTTTTAATTTAAACGAATTAATTATTTTAATGTATATTAAAATAATTATGTAATTTATAGATTAATAATCAAATTAAATATATATATATAACTACTTTACTAAAATTGTAATAAATTGCATATTATTGGATTTATAAATTACTTAATAGATGACCTTTAAATTTAATAATAATATTAATTGCTAATTTAATTATTGTTTTAGTTTAATTAAATTCATTTAGGATAAACCATAATTTATTAAGATAACATTAAATTGTATTGACAATATAAAACACAATTTTAATTAACATTAAACCACATTTAATGTGGTTTAATGTCAATTAAACCGCATTAAAATTTTTAAAAAACTCAAACTTAATGTGGTTTTATTTTAAACATTTTTTAATTAATATAAAATTTTTAACCGCATTAATCTTTTTTTTTTCTTTTTAATTTTAATATAAAACTGAATTAAATTTAAATTTTTAAACGAATAATTTAATTTTTAACCA
>NW_019384295.1:311957-314130 GCF_000671375.1 Centruroides sculpturatus | reverse complement strand
AATATATTAAAAAAAAGAAAACAAATCAAAAAGAAAAATAGTTTAGAAAAAATAAAATGGAATAAAGCAGAAATAATAGTAAAAAAATAAAATAATAAAATGTTAAAAGTGTAAACATTAAAAGATAAAAGATCTGTTGCTCAAATAATAAAAATAAATAATAAAAAAATTGATATAATTTTGTTTTTAATTTAAAATTAAAAAAAAATTGAAAGTGATGATGACGTTTCTGTATTTATTTTTTTCTAAATTAGAACAAAAAAATTAGAAAAAAAATATAGAAAAGTTATCAACACTTTTCAATTAATATACGCCATTATTTAAATACAAACATGGAGAAGTTAAATGCTAGCAGAGAGAGAGAGAGAATTTAAAATAATGCTAGAATTTTAAAATACTAAAAATAACTTTTCTATGTTGTTTAACAAGTTGAAGTAAACAGACATTTATAGAGAAAATCTCAAAATTATGTATCGTCCAATTCCATTACCAACTGGTTATAAAAGTGATAAATAATAAAGTAACGTGACTTGTTTAAAGTTACCTTTTGCACTTCATAAAATGTTGAAAATTAGTAAGATTAAATGACTTTTTTTTACAGTTATATTTTAATTTTATAATTCAAATTCGGTGTTACCAACATTTTTTTTTAATTTGTTTTTGCTTGTCGACCCCCTTTTGAGAATCAAATTGAATTCGTCCAACCCTTTCTTATTTTGATGTAAAATAAGAATAAATTTCAATTAGGATGTAATTAAATAAATTAAATTAAATTAACGATACAGGAATTCTCGACTTTCGGAAGTAATTGGTTCCTAAAAATGCATACGAAAGTCGAACAATAGAGTTGCATGTTATAAAGGGTGTTACCTTATAAAGAGTAGGAAAAAAAATTATAAAAATTATTATTATTAAGATAGTAAAGTTTTAGGTTGTTTTTAGGTTAAGGAAATATTTTATAATGCATAAATCATTATTTAAAGCGTTAAAATTGTATATTAAAAGGAAAAGAGATAGGGAAATAACTCGAAATTTTTGTCTGTCAACTGAAAAATGTACGAAATTTCGAATTTTGTATACGAAAATTTATTTAAAAGGTATCAAAAGCATTGCACACAAAATTGTGAACTGTCCTAAAGTCAAGAAGTGTCTTCATTTTTTTAAAATAAAACATAAATCAAAATTCAAAATTTGCATGGTTTTATTTTAATAAAATATTTTTTTATTTTTATTTAGAAAACTGAAACTTTACAACGAATGGTCAAACCTGTAAAGAACGGACACTGACGAAAACATTAAAAATGGCTGCCGTTTAGAGGTTATTTTCTATAAATTTCTGTTAAAGAAAGTTTCTAAAATAATGGCCACTGTTTAGAGATTACGCTATATTTTATCACTTTAAGAGATGTATTTTTCATCTTTTTGCATAATAATTAGCATTTTTTAAAATTATATGCTGATAGTGTTTTTTAATACTTAAGAAACTAAGTACATAAAAGAAAACGTTTTTTTTACGTGTATAAAAGAGGAAAAATTAATAATTGAAAGCTTCTTAAACAGTAAGTTCTATACAAATTATTAAATGGAATCAGATTCTGTACTTAACAATAAAGACATGACAGAGCCTCTGATGGATTGGTAAACAGAATTTTTAATATAAATTACTGCATATATTTATATGCACACAATAATATGATTATAAAAAACTTCACTTTATCAAATTTTTTAACGTTAAGTTTAACATTGTAATAAATTCTTATTAACGCTAAAGTAACGTTTTAATTAATTTTATTATTAAATTATATTAGTGTACGTTTTCCATTTATTTTTTTAAGTAATTTTTTTTCGTATCTTTCTATTGATTAAAGAATAATAACTGTAATATTAAAATGACATTTTTTCGACAAATATTAAAAATTTAAATCCATTAATTCACTTAATATATAATAATATTTTAAAAGGAAGAATGGCAAATTTTTTTATATATTATACACATATTTAAAAGTAGATAAATAAAGAAAAATTTTGGAAAGTTTTTACTAATTTTAAGTAATTTAAATTAAGGAAAAAAAATTAGATAGATGTTGTTTACATTAAAAGAAATTTTCACAAATTAAAATTTCATTATAAACAAGAAAACATTAATTTTAAAACATTTTTAATTTCTTTTAAT
>NW_019384295.1:288716-311809 GCF_000671375.1 Centruroides sculpturatus | reverse complement strand
TATTTTATATAAAATTTTATTTATTTTTAATTAATTTTTAATAAATTTGTAAGAAATAACATTAAAATATTATACAGTAAAAACAGTCCAAAACGGAACCTGCCTAAGCGGAAAAAATTCTTCAGAACGAAGATAACCTTTTCAAAACGGACATTATAAAACTGGAAAATATTGGGTACAGTGAAATTCCAGGTTTTAACGTATATTATTACAAAAATACGTCGACCCCCTATAACACTGTTGATAATTCCGTTTTATATGAATTTCATGTTGTACGAGTCACTTAGATTTTACAAATACGTGTGCCGAACTGTGAACGGCTCACGTATTTGTAAAATCTAAGTGACTCGTACAACACGAAATTCATATAAAACGGATTTATCAACAGTGTTATAGGGGGTCGACTGTATATTCAATTCAACAAATGTCATTTTATGCAAGAGAATATTCGATACATTTTACGTATATTTATACTATAGAATCTCGAATTAATTCGAAATTTGTAAGTAAAAATTTATATTTCATTATTTTAAATGTAAGCAAAGACAGATTTTGTTAAATAGGGAAAAATGGTGTCTGGCTTTGTGATGTATTGTAGTGTTTTTCTGTATGGATGTAAGAAGCTGAGGTCAGTTTCATAAAATTAGCTCAATGACTGTACGCGCTTATTCACTGTAGGAGTCTGACAAGATGCATGATTACTCAGAAAATCCCTGCGGAGTCTGAGTTGGCAGTACAATTCCTACAGTGATGCTCTTGTCAAGCCTATGAACATTTAGAATGGATGGAATAAAATTAGACATTATAGTGGCCAGCTGAGCCCAACATAAACCACATCATTTAGGTTTCCCAAATAGGAACCATCGTCATACTATAGTCAAGTAATTATCGAAAGTTTTAAGAAGGAATAAAGCGTAGAATTATCTGAATGATTTAATGCAAAGAAATCTTAAAAAAACCACGAATTTTATGTAAAAAACTAAGCATTTATAACCTTATATGAATGTACAACGTAAATATTTACACATGAATTCAAGGTTATATAACAAAACTGTCTAAAACGGACCGTGCCATTCCGATTTATACAGGTTTTATATTCGCATATTGTTTCTAAAGTTATTCAGATAAAAAAATATTCCCATTCTTTTGTCATTTTATTTAGGTAATTGAATAGAAATCCTTAATCAGATTTAATAAAAAAATAATGTAAAGTTCTATGGCGAGATTTTTAGTAAATTTATTAAATAATATAAAATGTAAATTGTTTATTTTAGTGAATGTACTTTTTCGGGTCGTATTTAACATTAATAAATTGAAATACATAAGATTTAGCACGTTTATTTGTCAGTATCAAATGCGACAAGGGAATAGATTCACTATAATTTAATTTATTATAAATTACGTGTAAATTTAAGATTTTTTTAATACTTTAATGATTAATAATTTTTAAAAAATATTTTTATTTGATTAATTGAAACGTTTATAAGAATGATATAAATTTATAAAATAAGTAAAGGAAATAATATATTTTATTAAAATAAAATTGCTTTTCTTGAGATTAAAAGTAAATAAAAATTAAATTAATACAGATTTTTTAGTTTATTATTATTATTTAAAATTATTTCTAGACGTCTCTTGAAAATTTTAAAATATTTAAATAAAGAAAATGACTTTATTATAATAAAATTAGCATTGTTAAACACGAAAACATGTTATAACTTTTCTCGTATTAAAATTATTATATAAAATATGTAATATATAGAATTTTATAACTTTCAATTCCACTGTTTAAATATGATCATATATTATAATTTTATATGTCTGTTTAGTTTTTTAAAAAATCTTTTAAAACTTGATATTTATCTTTACAATATATTGTATATTGTACATTAATATGATATACATCATAGTAAATGCGTAGCCATTTTAATTTTTTCCATAATGTTGACAGCTTTTATAATGTTAATAAGATTTATTCTATTGTCAGGCATTAGAGATAGGATCCATACCTATAGAATATATATTATGGCAAATATTTTGTATTGAAAATACGTTTATAACAAAAGAATTTTTTAAGAAGTTACTCTTTTATACAAAATTTGCAAAGAAATATTTGCAAATATATAAGTTATATTTGCAAATGTATTTTCAATACATTCATGGATAGAAGTTATATATATACAATGGGGGTTACGACTTGTTACATTTAAATAGTCAATATTTTATGACAAATATCGGTTTGTAGTCCATGTATAAGAGTTTAGAATATAAAATAATTGCAACCAATTGTATTATTTAGTGTAATTTTATTATGTGCATTCTTAAATTTATCTAATTAATTTTTTGTTTATTAATTAATAGTTGTTTATAAATTACAAGCATCAGTTAATGAACAAATGTTAATTATGCTTCTTTCTATGGAAAAATTTTAATTTCTTTAATAAATATTTATTTATGTACAGTACGAATATGCATATATATAACTATAAATTTTGTTACAAAGTAAGTTCCAGTTATTTAAATGTATTATCCATGTGTAAAATAGAAAGTCTGTCTGTCTGTTCTCTATACACTTCTAAATCCTTTAACAGGTTTATACCAGATTTTTCATAGTTAATCTCTAGGACCATGCGGAAGATACAGGATGTGTCCAGATGGCAAGAAGCTGAGTAAGCAAACCAATGACATAGTTCGTTTCATTTAAAACAGACTCTGTCATTGGTTTGCTTATTTAGCTGCTTGCCATTTAGACGCGTCCGTAGGCTACTATAAAAGTTCGACACCCCATTCTTTCCCCTATTAACTTCTAAACTGGATTGATCTGGATCAAATTTTTTATAGTTAAATTTAATAGAAAATTTAGTTCATGTAGTCAAATAGTTTAGAAGTTGATAGAAGGATAAAATCAGGGAAAGGAGTATCGAACTTTTATAGTAGTAATCTACGGATGAAGCGAAAAATATAGACTACTACCCACTCCTCCCATGATTTCATCCCCTTGAAACTTCATGATAAACATAACAATGGTAGATTAAAATAACCAGTTTTAATATGTACATGATGTTATATAAATATATTTATACTAGAAGATATTTATCATTAGGCCTATATTTATCAAAGTTTTAAATATTAAAAATCGAACACTTGACTTCTTAGGAATGATACGTATAAAATAATTAAAGTAACATTTCTGAAAATTAATTGCATGATACATTTGATTAAAAATTCTAATTGAAATAATTTTTTTTTCTTCGAATAAAGTTGGTAAAATTTTTGAATATTTCATTTATGTTTAAGAGGAGGGAGGAAAAAAAAAAATGGAGAAGAACTGAATGAAATGAAATCTGTATAACTTAAGTGTACTTCAGAATCTGGATATTGAAATTCTTTGACAATTCTTATGAATAGTTAAAATTTATTTTCCTTCGTATGAAGTATAAATAAATTGCAGCTACTATTTAGAAAACCAAAGGTTGCTTGAATTTTTTCTTTTATTTTTTAATAAATATATACTAGAAATTTGTTTAGCTAGAAGGCTCTTAACCTAGATAACTTTAGTCAAATTTTTATCAAACTTTGAATTTCTCTACTTTATTTTCACTCGAAGAAGCATGAAAATTATCAATTGAAACTCTAACAGAATAAAATACGTTTAGTTTTGTAACGATAATTTATTTTTTGCATATTTGTTTAATAAAAATACAATTTTTTTCCATTTAAAAATAAATTTTTAATATCCAAATTATACTTTTAAACAGAAATTTAATTTTATTTGATTACTTTTCTTTATACAGAATCTTATTTATTTATTTTTTTATATTTGTAAATAATCTTAATTTAAATAAATATAAGTTATTTTAATATAATATAAACTAAATAATTGCTTTAACTTATTCATATTTGTACTATACAGTACTTTAAATGAAAGCAGGATGAACCAAAAGTCAGTTATTACCTATTGTAAAGACTAAATTTCTGTCATATTCAAACACTTTCTTACAAATATTGTTTAAGAAATTACATCATTTTGATACATTTTACAAATTGTTTGCTATAGATCTGTATTTTGTTAACTAACTTTTGAGCCACCCTGTATGCATTTGTATTGAAATACACGTATTAAATAACAATATTTATAATTGTTGAATACGAAATGAATAAAATTAAAGTAGAATTTTAAAATTTATCTACTTTATATTTTACTATCAAAATTTTAAATCATTATTTTCTATCTTTCCTATACATATTCTATATTCTAGTGCATAACATTTACTTTTGATAAAATTTATTGATTCAATATAACTTTACGGTAAAAACTCTTTGTCTTCTACCAAACATTACAAATGGATTTAAATTTAATATAAAAATAATGTTCTCATGATTTNTATAGATTTTTTTTCCTATAAAAATAAAACTTTAAATATTTTAATAAATCGACAGTTAAGTCAATATACTTATCCTTGACTTTCATTTCGATACATCTGTTTTCATTAATAATCCATTACTCAATCGTTTAATACATCCAACATGTTGAACACAATCTTGTCAATGCTGTCAATTATATATTGCTGGCCACCAATTTCTAATAAATCATCATCCTTCATGTACTAAAATCCGTTCTTATCTGAAACTCTCTTATGATAAGATATCAATACAACAGATACATTATATATATCTTATCTTCTTCAGCGGTCTTCCCATTCGTCTAGAGTTGTAAAATATATCTACTACATATTATTAACTATAAAGCATATTTATCAATGAGTTACTCTTAATATTCTACTAGATATATTAAGTTTATGATAGAGTTTAGTATCTTAATGGGAATTGAAATAAATTTAATCATGTGATGCGTGAATTTAATTTTACTTTTCGAGTTTATCTTTAAATTTATCGATTTAATTTTCTTTTTAAAATTTATTTTATAGAGAAATAAGTGATAAAAGTAGATAAAAAAATATCTTTAAAATATTAAATAAAAATTGTAATTTTTATTAATTAACTTCTCTCGTTTCGTAAGTGTAATGTAGACTAAACTCTATTCTTAACTTAAACATATTTAATTGAAAGGATATAATTAATTATGTTTATACTTATTAATCACAATTTATCTCTCCGAATGCAAACAGGCATCAAGAATCTAGAGCGAACAATGATAATTTAATTTAAACAAGCAATTTGATTATTTAACAAAGTAAAGAGAATGTTCATTGAACGTTATTCAGTAAAATTAGGCCTAAAAGTTTTGTGTTATTAATTTCGTTTGTTGTGTATTTAAATAATATTTTCAATTATAATGTACAGGAAATAATCATTTTAATTTATTAATGAAATATTCTTCACTGTAATTTTTTTTTCTTTCTTTCTTAATTTCGAATTTGTATAATAAATGAATTTATGTTTAAAGAGTTAATTTATTACTAATTTTCTGAAAAAAATACTGAATGTAGAATGAAAAATTAACATTTATATGGATTAAAATGGATCAGAAATGATAAATTATCGTTAGATATGGATTTTTTTCCACATCTTAACACGTAAATAACACGAATAATATAAAATATAAGCAGAATTTACTCTTGTTGTGTGTTATAATATAATAAATGTGTTTTTATTCTTAATAACACATCAAAAAGTATTAAGAAATAAACTAGTTATGTTGACTTTTTATTTAATATTGATTGTGAACGATATTTGACAGATACAACTTACTATAGCTTAATAATTTATCGTTTTATTCGGGATTTATCAATTTCCAAACAATATCAAAGAAATTGTTTATATTACAGAGAAAAATTATTATAAAAATACTTGAAAATTTTCGTTTCATCTTAATATTCTCGTATAAATTGTGATAAATTGATTATAGTATTTAAATTTGCTATTAAAAACATATTTATGTTATCGTTACTCAAGCTGTAGACATTAGTTATAATGCTCAAACTATGGTCATACAAACATATTTGACACACCACCTATAAATGATATAAATAAGCCTACTTTTTTTATATGTATTAAAAATATACAAAATATTTTTGGGTTCACCTACCTACGACTTTCGAGCAATTTGGCCAGTCAATGGAAAAAGTTTGAGTATTATTGCATTAGAGGATCAAGAATACATAAAATTAGGAAGCACGATCATCTATAACATTTATAATTTTTGATACAAGTAACCTTTCCACGTAAATATTCTTAAATATATAAAATAATTAACCATCATGTAGATATTCCCTCAAGAAAATTGTCTATACGGTGAAAGTATTAAAATGATTGATATAATAATTGAATATTCTGATAGATCTACTACAATTTCTTATTCTTTGCTTATGAATTTATACACTATCTCCCTTTTAGTATATCGAAAAACCATGACATTATTCGGGAATATAGTTCACGATCTACCAGTTGAGATCTAGATTACTGTACTGTAATTCTTGTAACATTTATTCTAAGAATGAATTATTATTCAATTTTATTTCAAGTATGATTTAGCAGAATTATTAGAAATGATCTACATTTATTTTACAATATTTCAAATAACAAATATAGATAAATATATCAAATTTTTATTCGTATATCCTATTTTATTCAATGTATTTTCTATCACATTCTGTATCTTTTATCAGCATTAGAAAAATTTATAACATAAACACAAAAACACATGGCTTATTCTTTTATATAATATTACATTTTAGAAATGGCTAAATATTTTTTATATATGGAAACTTTCGTGTGTTTGATATTAATACTTAGTTTTGTGAAATGTTGTTTTAATTACATTATCAAAAAACTCAAAAAACTCATTAATCAATTAATTAACTGTTTGTTAAAGTAAGTAAGAGATAAAAAGAAATTTTCCAGCTAAAATAAATATTTAAAATTAAATCAATATCACGAATAATCGAGGCAATACACGATGTAATTTATTCAAAATAATATATAAAAAATTTGACATAATCTATTGAATTTTTATAAAAGTAAAGCTTGGAAACCCACTGAAGATTCTCGTATCGTAGTGATTTGCGATAAACATAAGCCTGTTTTTTTTAAAATGACTGTTGAAAAATAAGGTTATAATTCTTTATTGGTAAAATATATCAACATGTGAAAAAGTTAGATAACAAACAAAACCCTTATTTTATTACATAGCTAGATGTATCCAATATAGAGTTGCCTTTTGACCTTCTAAGATCAATTGACAGTAGAAATCCCCTACTTGGCTTACCGTCCTAGCAATAAAGAGGCGTTAAGGCTAAGGTGGATTCACTCGTTGACTGAGCCTCAAGGTATCACCTCCTAAAACTTCTTGGTGACAATTTATGTGGGCAATTTCGCCATGACCGTAGTGTGAAAATATATCCCGAAAACGGTCGACACTTCATTTATGTCAAACTATACCGGTAGAATTGTGTGTTTTAGAAGNTATAGATTTTTTTTCCTATAAAAATAAAACTTTAAATATTTTAATAAATCGACAGTTAAGTCAATATACTTATCCTTGACTTTCATTTCGATACATCTGTTTTCATTAATAATCCATTACTCAATCGTTTAATACATCCAACATGTTGAACACAATCTTGTCAATGCTGTCAATTATATATTGCTGGCCACCAATTTCTAATAAATCATCATCCTTCATGTACTAAAATCCGTTCTTATCTGAAACTCTCTTATGATAAGATATCAATACAACAGATACATTATATATATCTTATCTTCTTCAGCGGTCTTCCCATTCGTCTAGAGTTGTAAAATATATCTACTACATATTATTAACTATAAAGCATATTTATCAATGAGTTACTCTTAATATTCTACTAGATATATTAAGTTTATGATAGAGTTTAGTATCTTAATGGGAATTGAAATAAATTTAATCATGTGATGCGTGAATTTAATTTTACTTTTCGAGTTTATCTTTAAATTTATCGATTTAATTTTCTTTTTAAAATTTATTTTATAGAGAAATAAGTGATAAAAGTAGATAAAAAAATATCTTTAAAATATTAAATAAAAATTGTAATTTTTATTAATTAACTTCTCTCGTTTCGTAAGTGTAATGTAGACTAAACTCTATTCTTAACTTAAACATATTTAATTGAAAGGATATAATTAATTATGTTTATACTTATTAATCACAATTTATCTCTCCGAATGCAAACAGGCATCAAGAATCTAGAGCGAACAATGATAATTTAATTTAAACAAGCAATTTGATTATTTAACAAAGTAAAGAGAATGTTCATTGAACGTTATTCAGTAAAATTAGGCCTAAAAGTTTTGTGTTATTAATTTCGTTTGTTGTGTATTTAAATAATATTTTCAATTATAATGTACAGGAAATAATCATTTTAATTTATTAATGAAATATTCTTCACTGTAATTTTTTTTTCTTTCTTTCTTAATTTCGAATTTGTATAATAAATGAATTTATGTTTAAAGAGTTAATTTATTACTAATTTTCTGAAAAAAATACTGAATGTAGAATGAAAAATTAACATTTATATGGATTAAAATGGATCAGAAATGATAAATTATCGTTAGATATGGATTTTTTTCCACATCTTAACACGTAAATAACACGAATAATATAAAATATAAGCAGAATTTACTCTTGTTGTGTGTTATAATATAATAAATGTGTTTTTATTCTTAATAACACATCAAAAAGTATTAAGAAATAAACTAGTTATGTTGACTTTTTATTTAATATTGATTGTGAACGATATTTGACAGATACAACTTACTATAGCTTAATAATTTATCGTTTTATTCGGGATTTATCAATTTCCAAACAATATCAAATGAAATAATTCCGATTGCTCTTATTAAAATATAATTTTTAAAGTATATTTAATATTATTTATATTAATATCTTACAATTTTTCAATTGATAATGTTTCATTCTATTAGAAAGCAGTGACATTATCCAGACTTATCATTAGTGACAGATTGAGAATGGCAATTCACGTAACATGTTTGTGATAGAAAAAAAAGCAATTTTATCATATAAAAAGTATTATTTATTATTTTATTATGTTTAAAATAAAGAAAACTTTACATTTTATGTATTGTAAACATAATTTATGATATTAACGATTGAAAGTTTCCTTTAAAACGTGTTACGAGCTATTCATTTGTAAAGATTAAGTGTTATAGCACTGTGATAGTTAATTATAACTGTAATTATCTTGATTATCTTATCATTAAATCACAATATATTATATATTTTTTTAATATTTTCTCACGCAAGATCATTAATTCTGTTAATATTGTATTAACTAAATCAAAGTATAAATAGTGTAATCAGAAAGATAAAAAAAATCGATCCTTGTAGTATAAAATTATAAAATATTATCTTAATTTTTACATTTATTAAATATTAATAATACATTCTTTATATAAACAAATATAACAAAGAAATCCATGTTTTATAATAAGATATTTTACTTATTTAAACAAATATCAACACGTATTTACATAATAAAATAATGTATACAAAATCAAATATTTAAATTTTATTTTTATTATTATTACATACATTTTTAAAGTAAATTGTTTACTTAATAAATTATTAAGTTTATTTTTCTAATATTATTATTAAATTGGTATTAGATCGATAGTTAGAAAATAAATAAATATATGTATATAATATTTATAGTTAATTTAATTTAAAAATTGATAGATAATAATGCATCTTCCCACAACAGAATGGTGATGATAACATGTTTATTTTATTGTTATTTTTATTAATTTTTATAAGGTTATCAAGGTAATTTTGTTTATATTAAATATAAAGCAGAGTTGGATTTATCTGCTAAACAAGGCAAAACTTAAGGCCTCATACTACGAAGAGCCTTATCATCCATCCTCAGAAAGCTTTATATACATATAACTTTATTGTTAAATGTGATGAAGGAAAGATATGTCACACTTTAAGGCTATAATATCCCTTGTATGAAGTGTTAAATTTCAATAAAAATCAAGAATATTTTTATTAATAATATATATTTTCTAGAATATTATTTACGTTACATAACAATAAGTAATGTGTAAAAAAATAATTTTAAAATATATATTTTTTCCTCTATTTTTTATTACAAAAATTTAAATTCTAAGCACAAAATAAGTAATTATTTATATGCAAGTTTATAATGATTTTTAAATTCCATTTATTTGTTAATTTGGCTATTTGTTAGATTTAATGCTTGCACATGGATCGTTTAATTATAGTATTTTGTAGTGAAAATGAGAAACGTATTTAATTACAAAAGCAACTAGTTAAAGGAAGTTTCGACATTCATCTGGGAATATCGCAAAGTAGAAACTAGTTGCACCAATGTTTTGGTCTGGGAGAATATAGACTATTAAAATAATAGAAAGTAAATTTAAAATTAAATATAGAATCCATTTTCAATTGCTAAATTAAAATCCTTATCTCTAATCAATGCACGAATTCGTTTTAAAGTATCAGTTCAAATAGTCAGATGTACGTGATTTAATGCTGCTGTAAATCAATAAAAAATCATTTATATTACTATTTTCTCAGTATTCTAAAGATTTTTTATGAGATAAAGGTAAAATAATTGCCGATTTTTCTTAAATATAATTAGTAAAAGTAAGAATTGCGCTTTAGTAATGACAAAGGGAGTTTCATTTATTAAAATTAGAGTAATTTTAATTTATCTGACACGAAATATTAACCAATATAAATCAAATTTATACTCTCATTTAAGGCGATAAATGTCTATTATCTAGAAGAATTTTTTTTCCAAGATATGATCTGTACATCTTCCAACACCATTATTCCTTTTGTCAGATCGGAGAAGAGCAGATGGACAAGCTTAATGACATCTATGGGTGGTACTAAAGGTCAAGTACTAGGTCGTTTGAAGCTTATGTTCAATTCCTTATGGCTTGACCACCCATTTTTCGTTGGCCCTATGAAAAATGATTCAACATCATTGCCAGCATATATGGTTGGTCCAATCCCAGACTATTTACTTTCTATTTTAGGACATCACAGCCATTTCCTGTGACCTCATACCTTATCATGTTGGATATCATTTACTCGAGTCGTTTGTTTTTTTTCTTTCTTTCTTTTTTTTTTTCTTCTTTCTTTCACTGTTCGCAGATATTCTTGACCTACTTCTCTAAAACAAATGGCTTACTTGCATCTTACAATTGGTAATTTATCATATAAATAGTAAAAGTTATGCTAATTAGACTTTTTTTTTACTTTTGAATCATAAAAATACGATAATGTTTGTGTCATCAATAATTCTTAAAGGAGATTGCAAAAGTTAAATGTTACAACTGAAGAATATTTGTTTTATTCATGAATATTTATTCAGTTCAAAGAAGAAATTGGAATGATATTTAATTCCTAGAATAATCAAGTTTAAAAAAAAAGAGGAGAGAAGGCTTTTTATTTAACAATTAATGCATTTTTTATAGCTAAATAAAGAGAAAATTCAATAAATAAAATTAAAAATAAAAGCAAGATTTGCAATTTATAAAAATAAAAATAATTTTAAAAATTTCTAGAAATTAATTCATAATTCTTTTAATTTTATTAATTTCACCTTTATTCATCACCTTTTTTTTCCTGTAATAAATATTATTAATGTCTACAGTTTATTAATAAAGTTAATTGTTTTACCTTTAAAACAGCATTAAATAATAATCAAGAAAAAACAAAAATGATTATTCATTTTATTACTTTATATTATTAAAAATGTTTAAGATAAGTTAATTAAAACTGTAATGAGGAAATTTTTCCAAACTTTCAATAGCTCTTTACTTTTATTCATAAAGAAAAATCATAAGAATTAAATATAAAGGGGATATATAAAAAAAAAATACTTTCCCGGTCACTTAATTTATAGATAGCTGACCTTTTTTTCATGAGGTATATTAAAAGATCATTTCCTATCCTTTTTTTTCCTCATCCTCCTCTTCTTATATATGAATTAAATACTATTTTTTCCGTTTTATTGTGGCTTATAATATATGGCATAAATAATTAAATACTTCCTAAAGATTCTTGCAACCAAAGCGAAATTTTTCCCTCCCCCTCCTCCTTTCCTTCATATAAAGTGCTAACATCATCATAGTTTCCGTCTGTATGCTTAAGAACTTTGAATATACTTTTCGTATTGAATTAAATTATTCTTGCATGCTATGGATTAATTTAAAAATTGATAGATAATAATGCATCTTCCCACAACAGAATGGTGATGATAACATGTTTATTTTATTGTTATTTTTATTAATTTTTATAAGGTTATCAAGGTAATTTTGTTTATATTAAATATAAAGCAGAGTTGGATTTATCTGCTAAACAAGGCAAAACTTAAGGCCTCATACTACGAAGAGCCTTATCATCCATCCTCAGAAAGCTTTATATACATATAACTTTATTGTTAAATGTGATGAAGGAAAGATATGTCACACTTTAAGGCTGTAATATCCCTTGTATGAAGTGTTAAATTTCAATAAAAATCAAGAATATTTTTATTAATAATATATATTTTCTAGAATATTATTTACGTTACATAACAATAAGTAATGTGTAAAAAAATAATTTTAAAATATATATTTTTTCCTCTATTTTTTATTACAAAAATTTAAATTCTAAGCACAAAATAAGTAATTATTTATATGCAAGTTTATAATGATTTTTAAATTCCATTTATTTGTTAATTTGGCTATTTGTTAGATTNAAAAAATAAAACATTTTTTTTTAATTTTATTTTATTTTAATTTTTTTATTATTATTTTTTTGCCTGTTTTGTGACTCTTGAACGATTCTTTTCTATTTTCTCATTTTTTTTGTTTATAAAATAAAATTTTCTGTATTATGATTTAAAAAAAAATAATAATAATAAAAGAATTACCTTTACTAGTCTTTTATTTCGATTTTTTAAGAAGTAAAAAAAAATATACAATTTTAATGGTTTAATAAATAAATATGGACGTTGTTTAAGTAATATACAAATAACAATTAAAGTAAAAATATATATAAAAGTAATATGCAAGAAACTATTTTTATTTCGTTGGTAATAAAAGAAAATACATTAAGAATATTTTTTTAAAATTTACATAAGAAAAAAGTAAATTGTAAGAAGTATATAATCGATAATTCTTCATATGAGGAATAGTTCGTTATATAAAAGCGATTAAGGCTTTCGTTTTATTGACATATATTTAAAAAGGAAAGGAAAATGAGAGGGAGAGAAAGAGAGAGAGAGGAGGGAGAGTAAGAAGAAAAGCCAACTACTTTAGAAAGATTTCAACGACGTACAATCCACTTTCTTTAAAGAAGAGCAAGAAGAAAATTGCAAATTGATTAGTTATCGTATAGAATCTAGATCAACTAACACATCCCGGATATTGTATGTAATTCCGAGCACATCACCAATGATCGATCGCTCCCTAGAGCTGGCATGTTACACGCTTGCTGAAAACGAAAGTAGGAGGTCTTGTTGACGACGTCTTGAATAATGGAAGTCATGAATAACACGGTGAGTTTAACAGGTAGGTGTCCCCTAAACATGCGTGAAGTTGAAGAATAATGAAAACTACTATGTCATTTCTAGTAACACACCGCCCATATGTATCTATATAATTACTATACTTTTCTACGTTTACTTTATCAAAAAGTATTTTTTTTTCCACTCCTCCTCCTCCCTGCTTCTGTTTCTAGAAAAATATAAAACATCTTGAAGTTGTTTACTTTTAAAATGTTTATGAATCACATCAATACAGTGTGTCACTTTACTTTCTTCTGTTTATTTTATTTTATTTTTTCTTTCTTTATCGAACAATACCGATTTGTCTTCAAAGATTGCTCTGCTTCTGGAATGTTTTATTTTAAAAATTTAAGTATTTTCTATACTTATATATATATAAATTACTTAAATTATATAGAAATTAAATGTTTAATTTATGCCAAAACTAGTTTTAAAATCTAGTTATTTCTAAAGAGTTTATGTGGTAGCCATAGTTACGAAAATTTATTACTGTAATATTTTTTAGAATACTCATATATGTCATACAATACATTTTTTAAACATTAACAAATTATTTTGAAAGGTAGGAAAGTAATTTTTGTCGACAAGCGACACAACAACCAGTAACTGAATTACTGTATGAGAAGAGGAGCCATTTTGGCTATGGGAAGCTAGAAGAGTAATCCCAAAGGGATGTTCTCTTGCGGGAAGAAATTCCCTGAACTGTACACTAATCATCCATCTCTATAATTGCCTGTAATTACTGCGAAACTAGAACGATGCGTTTGAGTCGAGACAGTATCAACGTTAGAGTATTAGGAAATATAATTAATTTCCCACTTTCAAACGTAATTTGCAATACGTTGGTGATAAACAGCATTCTCAGGGTACCTGAGCGAATTAAATATGCCTTTACCTGTGAAACCCTACAATAGTTAGTCCAATTTAGATTATACAAACAATAGACGTATAGGAAGCTTAAGTAAGGATAGAAGATAATGCTTATATAACTGGACGATAAGTCACTTTAGCTTTGCCTTAAAGAATTAACTGCAGTAATGAAATGATACTAAAGATTTATAAAACGATTAATGGTAATACCTTCGTTTAGGTGTCGTAATGAATATCATTAAGTTTATGTCCAATTCGGAAATTCGTCTATATTGTTTCGTAGATAATACTGATTTTATGGCACAATCAATTGCAGGGTCCTGTTGTGTTCTTAAATAACATCCCTACCAATACTTGGATTTGTTATTATTTAAAATTTTAGCTTTGTTTTATTGCTGTTTGGGATAAAAATTCTTCTTGATTCATATACGAAACCGTAATCCATCTTGAAGTTATCTTGGATAGTTTTGTTTTATACAATGATTTACGAACTTGATAAATGTGAGAGGATTAAGTAAAACTTCTTTTCTTCCTTAAGAAAGTTTAGAGAAAAGATTCGAGGGAAAATGGAGGTTAGAGATAAATTTAACAAAAAAATAATATCAAATGTTACAAGCATCCGAAGAAAGAAACTCAATTAAATATTTATAATTAAGTTAGAATTGTATTAATCAATATTATTCTTCTACACTTCACAATATTTTTTATATATGGAAACTTTCGTGTGTTTGATATTAATACTTAGTTTTGTGAAATGTTGTTTTAATTACATTATCAAAAAACTCAAAAAACTCATTAATCAATTAATTAACTGTTTGTTAAAGTAAGTAAGAGATAAAAAGAAATTTTCCAGCTAAAATAAATGTTTAAAATTAAATCAATATCACGAATAATCGAGGCAATACACGATGTAATTTATTCAAAATAATATATCAAAAATTTGACATAATCTATTGAATTTTTATAAAAGTAAAGCTTGGAAACCCACTGAAGATTCTCGTATCGTAGTGATTTGCGATAAACATAAGCCTGTTTTTTTTAAAATGACTGTTGAAAAATAAGGTTATAATTCTTTATTGGTAAAATATATCAACATGTGAAAAAGTTAGATAACAAACAAAACCCTTATTTTATTACATAGCTAGATGTATCCAATATAGAGTTGCCTTTTGACCTTCTAAGATCAATTGACAGTAGAAATCCCCTACTTGGCTTACCGTCCTAGCAATAAAGAGGCGTTAAGGCTAAGGTGGATTCACTCGTTGACTGAGCCTCAAGGTATCACCTCCTAAAACTTCTTGGTGACAATTTATGTGGGCAATTTCGCCATGACCGTAGTGTGAAAATATATCCCGAAAACGGTCGACACTTCATTTATGTCAAACTATACCGGTAGAATTGTGTGTTTTAGAAGCATGGACCCTTCATTCTTGGTTAAAGATCTATGTCCTCAGGCAAAAGATGCCCACCTGAAGGGTTTAATGGTTCTCCATTTTTATAGTTTTGGCTCTGGGCTTACGACAAGTAGTTTAAGTTTATTTTTACCCCCCTCTCTTTTGATATAACGGTGACATTGTTTACTATCTTTAAGGTGAAACATTTCGTTTATATTGTTCTCTTTTTTCTTAGAAAATTGTTTTTGTGGAAAACTGATTAGGAATTTTATTTTTCAACATTATAAAACTGTCTAATAAGTTAAACGATACTAGAAAGATAACAATATAGTAAGAGCTATTGCAACTTTCATTTTAAAACAAAACAATATATTCTAAGAGAATTGAAAGAAGTATTTTTATACACACACAAAAAAAATAATCTAATGGCATCAATTATTAAAAAAAAAAAACAGAAAGAAACATTCATCTACTTCAAATATATTTAATAAAGTAAACAATAATAGTGCAAATTCTCCATTAAATTGCTATATTCATACTTTATAAGGGCATAAAATAATCATTNTATAAAATTAACATTTTATAGCGTTTATTTTCTATAATTTAATTTACATCAATGCAACCTCTCTCTTCGATGAATGAAATGAACGATGTTATGTTATAATTTTACTATATTAAACAGTATATTTCATCAAGCACACCGATCTAGAATACCTATACTTCATTTGTAGTGAAAGGGCAGGTGTATTTCAGGAAATTAGCATCAGTTTTCCCGGAACGTACTTCAGGAAAACTGAATGTGTCATAACTACTTAAATCAATCAATGAGTCATACAGGTTCTCTTAAATAATTTGCATATAATTTAATATTCTAATTTACACGAAAGCCTAGTTTTGTAGGTTAAACCATCCTGTTACATTGAACAATTAGATAATCAGGCCATTTATAATGTTTTAATTTATCTTAGAGCATTTAGATTTCTCTCACTTGAACAGCCAATTGGCACATTAAGAAGCGTATATTGGCACATTAAAATATATTTATTAATAGTAAATAAAATATATAAAAATATAGATTATTATTATTATTATTATTATTTTGTTTTTTTTCTGTACGAGACGTATGTCGTGCAAGTTTCCGCTCGACTTATTATCTACATACAAAATTGCCATGAAAGTACTTGATAGGCGTTTACCTTTTTCCTAGCATTATTTCATTACACTTAATATCCTCCATGCGATAAAACTTATTCCCCATAGACTTATACATATATATATACATATAACTACTGAATGGATAAAGAAGTAGGAGGATAAGAGAGGGGGGGTAAAAGCCACAGTAATTTAACAAAAGTTACTTTTAAGTATCAGGATTGAATAATATATGGACTATAATTATGCTTACGACGAAGAAAAGATAAAAGTATAACATAAAAAAAGGAGTATATAGTTAAAAAACAATGAAATTTGTCAAACAATAATAGATAATATTAATCAACTTTTATTACTCTTTGTAACGGATGGTTTGGAAAGTTCACTAGACCTAAACTACAGTCATTGCTATAAATCATATAGGTAATTCAACAGAATGGTCAATACCTCAAACTATTTATTGATTACTAAGTTACATTTTCTCATTTTTATCATAAAAAAACAAATTGTTTTTCAATATATACCTGTTGAAAAATTATTGTGGATGTGTTTTATCTATTAATCTTAAGTATTAAGTGAAATATATGTCAGTGTGCAGTATATCAATAAAATTGATTTTACTTATTTTATTTTTATTTTATTTCAATAAAAACTATTTTTTTAAAGCAATAAAATTCCTCTTAATAAATAATAAAAAAAATAATTTTTTTTTAAANTTATTTAAAAAGATATTAAATATAATTTATATTAATTTTATTAGAAAATTTATTTTTTTTTCTGATCTATTTTTCGCTATTGATTTTAGAGCTCTTTCTCATTCTATCCATTTGGAGATTACTCAGCTTCATAAAGTAAATGGAGGCATATTTAATGGATTATTTCTAAAGATAATGCAATTTATTCAGTAATGCTGGCTGGATATCTGATTTTTCGAACATATATGTTTAAAATATTCTACATGGTTGTATGCTTATTAAAATTGAATAGGGTTATTAAGAATCAAACCAAAAATCCATATAATATGTTTATTAGATACATTTATCTCAAATGCAGTGGAAAATATCTAATCTTTTACAGATTATCTTATATACTTATCGAGAAAAATTCATATTTGATGTATATTTAATCATTAGTTAGCGTTATAATGTTCTACAGCTGATCATTTTAAGTTTAAGTATCTCACGTTTTTCTGCATACATTATATATCTTTTGTACAGATTCTCTGTACTATAATGTATACGTACAGTTATATTTACATATCCTATATGCTGTAGTATATATAAATTATTCATATATTTTCTGAATCACTCCGTAAACTATGCATTTTTTATATCTGCCTTCACGTAAGTATGAATTGTCAGTATTTATATAGATATCTCTTATATATAATTATATGGATATACAATATTTGTCTTATTTACATATAAATTATTTATTATTTATACATTTTATATCGTCTAAATAATGTATATTTATTTAAATTTATATATTTCTTAGCTTCTTTAACGTATGTATNTATTGACTACGAAGACAGAAAAATCCTTTTTTTCCTCATCTAAAGTAGTTGATAGTGGATCGAACTTACCAAAAAAAAAGAAATCATAAAAAAAACACCGAAATAATTCAAATTTTAGAAAACTAGAATGGTTTTCCATTGAAGTTTTAATATATTTTCCAATTTAATTTCGTTAATTTTAACTTTTCTAACCGTTTCCAAGAAAAAGTTGTGTGAATTATAACTTTGTATTGTCTAGACTCGCTTAACTTTCACTTGGTTTCAAATTCCTTTAGTGATATCAATCGATATGATTTTACACTTTTTACAATCATCAAAAATTCCCTTTCTATCTGTCGACCTATATATTTATGTCCTTTTTTTTACGTGGAGACAGGAAGTGAATATCTTTATCGCGCAACATAAAATACCAGACATCATATTACAAAGTAACTATCTTTAAGGAAGTATTGAAGAAATATCGGTTAAATAGGCAGTTAGAATGGCACCGAGATCAAAACTCATAACTAAGTCGATCATCATCAACATTTCCGAAAGTAACTCAAGAAGAATAAGATCATGTCACTTTGCATCTGTTCTGATAAAAGTGTAAATTGGGAAAATTACTCTCTTTTTTTATTTTATTCTATTCTTGAATGATCTTCCTGATTTCAAACGTAAGAAGAATGTTTAAAAATTCGAGTTTCTCTTTTATTTAATTAATGATTTGCATAATATACATAGGAATTTATAAATAAAATAATAATAAGATAAATGCCACTATATATTTATCATTCGTCATCTACTCAATTCACGTTTTAAGACAGGTCAACAGACGTTAAACTAACTCAATATAAAAATGGGTTACGTAAAAGTTCTATATTTACACGTCGATAAATTCTAAAACATTAAAGAAAACGACATAAAAAAAAAATAGAAATAAAACTTTTAAAATTGTCTTTAATTGTACGTAATTAAATTATCTGACATAAATATAAAATATAAATTAGAAGCATGTGATTAATTTTGATTGATGCATAGTTGAGGGACTCCTTTCAAAAGACAGGAAAAAGTAGAAAAAAAAATAAAAAAATAAAATGGAAAAAAAACATTTTATTGATTTTAGATAAATAGACAGATATAACAAATTCTAAAGCGCTTTTCAAATTTTCGAAAAGCTTCCTTTTATCTCGAATTAACAATAAACAGGAAAGCATAACAAATTAGCAGATAATTACTTTACTGCAGTTTATTCCATTTTTAGCTTTATTATAAATGTAAACAATGGTTTAAAATTAATTTCCATTGACATTTTATTAATAGTATCACATGAAAAACGTTTAGAAAAAAAAATATTCAAATTTAATATCTTCGAATGTTTTGTTTGTTATATATAATAATTAATTATTCGATATTAATCACCTGTTTTTTTATTATATAATTAAAGGATAAATTCATCTTCGTATGATTTTAAAAGTAAGATAACTTTTCTAATATTTTATTTTTACATTAGAAAATTATTTTGTGAATATGAAATTCAAAGTAAGACGTACTGTACTTAACTGATGCTTACATATATATAATATATAATATATATATAAAATGAGAAAGAAGATAGAATAGATTGTAACAGTTTAGATTGAAGGATTTTCGAGAATATAACCAATTAATGGAAAAAGTTGGGAAAAAACATAGATGATCATTTAAAGAAACCGGCCGTCCAATCTAAGGCGGAAGTGAGGATAAAAAAAAAGATAAAAAAGAATGGAAGTTAAATTTTTAAAGACCATTCAGACTAGAGTAAAGTCGTACTTCTGCTAGATACGAAATTGCTAGACCATCTTTCTCAGATGGCCAATCTTTTCGGACATATAGAACACATGTTCAATTCTATGTTTATTTACTATATACTATGTGTATGTTCACAGTATATGTATATATAATTCAGAATTGAACATGTGTTCTATATGTTATATTTGAACACATGTTCAATTCTATGTTTATTTACTATATACTATGTGTATGTTCACAGTATATGTATATATAATTCACTGCATTAAACTAATCGACAGATGGTGTACAATTGACTATGTCGCTCACTCTCCATGTATTGAATAATTGAAAAGACGTCCAGATTATCGATTTATTTCTTGTTCGACGGCTTAACAAATAATATATTTCCTGAGAAATTTATGGATGAAATTCTAAACTTAGATTTCAGTTTACAATCCAAATGAATATAACCTACGATATATTTTTTAAACTTTATGGAATTTATACAGTTGTTTGCATAATTCTGGTAAGTTATTTTTTTAAAATTCTTACTTTATATGTATAAAATATTTAAATATTTATGTAAAANTTATTTGATAAATGTATCTATATTTAATGTCTTCACTTTTATAAAGAAAAAAAAATTTATATATATATATAGAGTGGATTAGATCGGCATTTTTTCAATAGTAGAAAAAAAATCCTCCAGACATCTTACCAAATGTTATTTTACCTACAAAAGAGTCAGCTTATAGAATTATAAACCACATTTTTCCGGAGGCAAAAGCATGATATCCCGATTTAACAGCGACTGATCTTCACCTATAGGAATATTGTAGCGTGACGATCTCCATACGCCCTGACAGATTTCTAAGATGACATTGGATGTTCATGTGCAAGTGCTTTCTGTCAAGCAGCTGCATTCGACTGTGTACCATGTTCTCCGGAGAGTCAGTCGATAATCGACACGGATGGGGGCCATATTGAACGACAGTATTATTTGTTCCGGTCCATGTGTTCTGGAAATCTGGAATATGCAAATGTAACAACACAGTCCCGAGTGACAATGTTTTACAATGACTTTCTTTCTCCCACATTTTCTCTTTGTCTGCTTTTCAGATCTGGGGGATTTATGTTCGATTTTTTGATACGTACACCAGATCCCGACATTATCTCTTATATTACCCTGCTTTTATTACTTAATATTTGATAAGAATAGTACAATATAATTCCTGATAATTATCAAATTAATTTTTGATCGTTTTTAAAGATAAAACCAAAGCTTCTAACTTTAATTCTATATATATATATAAGCTTTAATTGAGTTTATGAAGTCTACATTATATATTTTTTTCTGTCATACATATTTTTTTTTCCTTCTCTTCTTGTGATATTCATCCTGTATTAATCACATAAATCTTTTATATTATTGGATTCGGTAGAGTTTCTTTTACTAGATATAACCTTGTATTTAATATTTATACAACATTAATCATGATATTTTTTTCCTTTGAAAATATAAAATCACTAATTAATATTTACAAAGTTGCTCCTTTATAATTTATATGTCCTACTTACAAATTACATGTTTAATGAATGTTTATTATCCTGCTGCATATTAAAATCAAATTTTGATATTTGTAAAATTAACATCTTTAATATTATTAGCCATCTTTCTAGTACATAGGAATTTTATCGCGTGTTTAGTCTCATAAACTGCATATATGTGTACTCTCATTTATAGAAATATTGCGTGTTTCCTTCAATTCTTTCATCCAAATGACCTAAATATTATAAAACTCTATAATCATATATATACGTCAACCTATATTTTAAATACAAACTGTACAGAAAAAAAATAATAATAATATATTATTAAACATAATAATTTTCTTTCGTTCGGCAATGTAAAATTATTAAAAACTATTTTTTTTTTTACTTTTAGTTAACTATTTAGTTAACTATTTAGTTCAGAAGAGCAGCTTAAAAACATTTTAAGCTGCTCTTCTTATACTTTAATTAATTAATAATATAATTTTATATGTTATATTTTAATTTATTTTATAGTAATTTTACTTACGACGGTTCTAATCTTTTCTAAATAATCACTGTCTACAATAATCAATGGTTGTTGGTTAATACCAGAGACGACATTTGATCCTTAACAAAGTACATTTTTACGTAATTGGTCGTTAGTCTATAATGATTAACGAGTTTTTTATGAAACTGTTACATAAACAAGGGTGGTCTTTCAGAAGAGTAATTAAGACTTAAATTTCGATCTTGATTATTTTTTTTAAACTTTCAGTTTCCTTTTTTTTATATGTACACAAGCGTACACAGATATACTTTTTTCTTTCTTTGTTCAACGAGTTGCTATTTTCATACTAAAGTTAATGAGTTTTTGCTTATGTTTCATGTCCTATTTTGAATTTTTACTTTATTTTTTTTTCCTACCAGAGTTTTATATGAATAGCTACAATAAACATTCTTATATAACGTATAAACACACTATGTATAACGTGTAAAATATATAAAATGTACAGTACATAAAAAAATAATATACAGTGTGTAAATTCCTATGTATACAGTATATACGATTAAATTTATGTGTGTATGTGTTACGTTTTAATTTGTATTTATATCTTATATTTTGTGTATTTTACATTGTATATTCATATATTTATGTGGTACACTATGTTCTGTGTATATTATATTCTTCATTACTATGTGCTTTCTCTTTTTAATTATTGTAAATATTATATTATCATACAATATTTTAAAAGACGAAGCGCATAATGTACATAATTTATTTAAAAAAACATATATATATAATAGAAAAAAAACATATATATATATATGTTTTTT
>NW_019384295.1:275571-288128 GCF_000671375.1 Centruroides sculpturatus | reverse complement strand
TATATATATATATATGTATCAAAACTATTCAGCATTGATTATTCAGACTGGCACCAACTAAACTAGTTCTGTTAAAAGTAACGTCAAGAACCAAACGGAATGACGCAGTTTCGAGACGACAAATCAACACAGTGACAGGCGATGCTACAAACGAGGGAAGATATGCAGACATTTGGCTAGGAAGCGAGAAAATTGAATCAGGCAGTTACAAAGCCATTGGAAGTCAAAGCACACGTGCAACGAAAATCAATCGTCCAAGAGAAAGAGAGAGAGAGAAAGTAAAATAGAGGTAAGAATAAAGTAGACAGAAAAAGCATGAGAATAGAATGCATACCACGCTACCTATTGCGTGAGGAAGGAGAATGGGCAGATGTTTTCGAAACGTGCTCAGTCAGAATTAAATATATCTCAATAGAATCGAACTAAGTTGGTGAAGAACATTTACTCGAGGTCGACAGAATAAAAAGTAAATAATATATATATAGAGAGGGTAAGGTTTGTAATCTATAAATATATGTACGATAGAAAAAAAAACCCTGTAAGAAAGTTTATTTGGACGACCAAGAAAACTGTTAATGAGTTTTGCACCGGACACTGTGCTGTTTGAAGGTAACAGCTGCGTATAAAATGCCAACCAGGTGTAAAGTTATGTAACACGTACAAGAGCTACAAATTATCCCGGGATGTTTTCTATTCGAAATATTTTATTCTTCAAGAAAAGCACCTTAGTACCTACATTGTGGTATTTCCTGTTTCTTATAGTCACATACCAGAAATGGTTTAGCGTGAGTCAAGTGGTCCATGTGTCTAGCTATTTGCAGCAGTACAGTCACCTTAGAGATTAATACTCGAGGACCACATCTAGCAGCTACTGCCTTCTTTATTTCACCAAAGTCATTTAATGTAGCGAAAGTAGGTAACCACACTGTTAGGTATGTCTGCAAAAGATTTTGAGGGACCTGGCTATCACAAAAGCGTGTGATATGTCCTTTTATCATCGGATGAATGAAGTCTGATAATCCAAAATGTGTTCAGAAACAATAAAAAAAGAAGAGGAATTAATATTTTTTCGACACGTTTAGATCGTTATAACCCACGAAAATGTAATTAGTTCGATACAAAATAATTTATTTAATTATTAAAAAGTCATTTCCAACGTTTTCATATCATTATAATAGCGCCTGTAAATGATACTTTCCAGCGTTACTTAGTGATATCGAGATGAAGTTTACATTAATTAAATTAACTTTAATGATATTTCTTCATGGAGTGAAACGTTACTTTAAAAAATATTCTTAAAATCTGTTCAATTTTACCATATAAACATTAAATAATTCTTAATTTTTCTATATTTTTAGATAAACGAATATCAAATAGATAAAACGGTAAGTTATCTGAAAACGATTTTTATTCCTTTCGTGATAAAAACCGACNACTTTTAAAATTGTCTTTAATTGTACGTAATTAAATTATCTGACATAAATATAAATTAGAAGCATGTGATTAATTTTGATTGATGCATAGTTGAGAGATCTTTTGCAAACTTTCTTGGAGTCTCGTTTAACTATTCATGTCATTGTTTTAATGAAGTCGGATGAAGAGAGGTATCGAGAAACTTTTGTGTATTCAACAGTTTCTACAGTTAATTAACTTCTTGTTTTCGCTAGGAGATCGTATTAAGCAGCAACTGAATTTATTTATGAATAATGTTATAATATCATCAGTTCGTGTCTAATTATTTTATAACATCAGCTCCTATACATATCTGATAATGTAGAAACATTATCCAGATTCTTTCTCTATAATTAGATTATCTATGAGAGTTTCTAGCTCACTGCTTTCTTAAGATAAACCATTATTCATTCTTTCTTCTACAACACTTTATTATTTTATTATATAAATAATAGATGATTTATAAGAGTAATTAAGATATTAATTTATCCTTATATTTATCATTCACTTCTCAGTTTATTTATTCATTTTCAGTAGATAAGAGTCATAAAACATTATATATATATTTTTTAAAATAATAATAATTTGTGACGAGTCAAAATTAAAATTATGTAAGAAAAATATTCTTAATAATTATATAAAAGTTGTTTTATTAGAAAAGAACTAAAGTTTATGCACTCTTTCAAGAGTTAATGATGAGGATGCAAGCTGTTACATGGTTCTTATTGTACATGATCAACAAAAGAGAATCGTTCAAGCGAAAAACGAAGATCCTGTTTAAGTAAAGATAGGAAGTTGTTCAATGACGTACAAATGACAAACACTGATTAACTGCAACAAGTTATTATAAACGCCTTATTTGATTAAAGATGAAGGAAAATTAAAATTATCTTTTATTACAGTATTATTTTCTAATTATTTCGTTACTCCACTTCTTTATCTTAAATAATTAAAATCTTACTCATATCGTTAAGCTTCATTTTTCATTTTTTAAAAAACATTTAAAACATTTTAAAATTCTTTTTTTTAATGTCCAAAATTCTAAAAGCATTATCATTTTCTATACTCGATAAAGGCGTTTTTCTTTAACCTTTTTGTGAGAAATTTTAATAATTAAAGAGAAGGAAAAACACGTTAGAAGATGAGTCGAATTTTATGATTATCGTTATAGAAAACGGTGTTAAAATAAATTTAATTATCACGAAAACGTAATATAGAAACGAAGGAAATATTCTCGAGATTAATGGTAAGAATATTTGAAAAAATGGAGAGGAAAATCTGACACAGATAGCAATAAAATGCATCTTTTAAGAGTAACCTCTTACGCTTGAGTGAAGTTGGCAAATACAGACAAATGACGCGAGTAAAAATGAGACAGCTAAATGGTAGTGGTAAATGCATGGAACAGATCTGTAGACCACGGTAAGTGCTCAAGAGTGCTATATATCCTAACGTGTAACTGGTCTGATACCAATTCTGCAAGAGGAAAACTGCCTCCGAGACTTCCTGATTAAAATGTCATTCGATTACATTCGATAACATTAATTTTCACAATAAAAATCGATCACTTGTAAGGAATTTTCGTGTAATTTCGTAACTAAACATTCTATAAATCATGTAAAAATTTAATTTTCCTAATTAACAATTACAAAAGTTACATAAATATTAGAGAAAAGTAATCACTCGATCAATGAGAAGTGTATAAAAAGATTTATATTTTTAATTGGTANGACAGAATAAAAAGTAAATAATATATATATAGAGAGGGTAAGGTTTGTAATCTATAAATATATGTACGATAGAAAAAAAAACCCTGTAAGAAAGTTTATTTGGACGACCAAGAAAACTGTTAATGAGTTTTGCACCGGACACTGTGCTGTTTGAAGGTAACAGCTGCGTATAAAATGCCATCCAGTCGTACTCAGTTCTACGCAACTTGCATGGAAGCAGATTTTGCTGTGGTCTTTATACGGGTTCTGGCTTACTTTACGACTTTACTGTAAATTCCGCCGACAGCTGTCGGTCGGAAAATAAAGCATCTCTAACTTCTTCTTAGTATTATAAGTAGATTCTAGAATTTAAAAAAAAAATCAAACTTGAATAGAAAAGTGAGTTATTTATCGTTCTCTATTTTTATCAGTTTTACTTGAAAAGGTCGGAAATGATTCATAAAAACATTTACAATAAAACTTATTTATTTATTTTTTTAAATATATATATATGTACACATATACATTGCTTAGTCTTGATAATTTTCTAAAGTATTTTTTTTAAATAAATTACAAACAATTGAATTATGTAATATCTCTAGAAGAGTCATCTTAACAATTTTCCCAGAGGCTATAATCGTTACGTAAATCTCGGGTCTCAGCAGTTCTCAAATTTTCTTTTAATCGTTGTAACAATGATAAAATTATTTTTCGAAAAACTAACAAGGAGATTTTTAATAACTAACCGTTCATAAAAAAAAAAACTATATTATTTTAATTCATTCAGAAACGAGTGCAATTTATCTCAAAGGTACACAGATAATTTTAAATGCACCACAAACATTTTTACGTAACTTTCTATGCTAAATAAGCTTAATCACTAGAAAAAAAAGATATTTTATTTAATTTTCAAGTAAGAAAAACTTTACAATTTCATTATAATTTAATTAATTAGCAATTGATAAATGAATAAGTAACCAATTACATATTTCTCAAGTTTACAGTTTAATTTGATTTTCTTAATAAAATAACACATGTTTGTCCTTAAAATATTTATAGGCAACTACAAAAGATAATAAAATTCACTATAAGAAAGCTAATATTTTATAAATACCTTCCATTAGACTGCTATTGCTAACATTAAATCTAAAGAATAGATCCATGTGGACTATCGAACGTAAACACAGGTGTTAAGGTTAAGATGTCTAGCGTTAAATTAGTTAAATGTTTGGCAGTGCATGCTAACTCTCAGGGGAAGAAAGAAGAAAGATTGAAACAGTGATTTAAGTACCAGGCACTAACAGATATTTTCATAATACCACTACCTAAACGATGTATCCTCAGTATTAAACTCTATAAGCTTTCAAAGTCTGAAAGTAGAAGAGAAGGGAGGAAAAAAAGATCGATTTTCTATTAGAGAATGAACCGATCATAACAGGTTCTCTAATGTCCATTAAGAAAATCGGTTAATATAATTGGATAAAGTTTTATTTGTCATACTGGGTCAATAGTTGGCAGAGGAGCAAGTCTAACGCCTGGAGTTAAGATGGGTTGCGCTAAAGAGAAGTTGATGTTTGTCTTGCCTAACTAAAATGGAATTAAATCCTTCTTCTATCGATTTTTCTCCTGTAAACGAAACAATGTAAACATTATCAGTTATTTTGCTAACTTACTCTCCTCTAATTTCATAATTCATGACTTTAAAATAATGTGCTTTAACTCTTGTAAATGATAATAACCTTGCTTAAGGGTTTCGATACGTTCACCCATACTAATTATACAGATGGTAATGGAAAAGAATAAATTCTCTAGAGATTTTTATTGTCTTTTCGACTATTTGCTTTGATTTTCTACTTAAGAGAAAGTCTCATTTGGAGATTAAACGATTTAAATAAATAACGGGATAAATTTAAAACGCCTTTTCATTGGTATATTTTTCATTTAGATGCTTTATTAATTTTGTCAAATCTTTTAATTAAATTCCTTAAATTCAATTAGATTAAAATTACTTTTTAATTAAAAACTTTCAACAAAAATTTATAAAAACAATATATATATAAACACACACATATACTGATATAAAATTCAAATAATAATGGCAAGTTCAGAATTAGAATAATAAATTGAATTTAGTTATGAATTTTAATCTGTTTCCTCTTAGGAAAATGGCTTATGACATCTCTCTTTCGGTCCCCTGTTGTTTGTTGAAACTAGTTTAATAATAATAATATTAATAAATTTTAGTACGATTTAATTAAATATGACAAGAAGATAATGTCCCTTATTCTCTTTAGTTATTTACTTGTCTTAAAATTGCCTAAAAATACAAAAATGCAAAAAAAAAACAAAAATCTTTATGTTAATTACCAAATTTGAACTTAAAAGACACAGTATTTTTTTTTTAATTTTTTTTTATTTTATGATAAGCTAATTATTTATTTCGAGTTAAATAGGTTTGTCTGCCTCTGACAGCTTTAACCATATTCTGTAGCCAAAAACACTTTTGGGTAGGGAATGTACAGACAGCTGCTATCTTCTAAATGATGATGACTGAAGATTGTCTACATTACTAGATTCAACATCGTATAAAAAGAATCAAATGTTTTTTATATGTTCTGGAAATGAATTTCTAGATTTTTTAGATACTCAAATATCTGCAGAATTTTTTTTAAAAGTAATGTAGAATATTTTATTGACATTTAATATATTTATAAATTCTTTTTAAGAATGTAAAATTGTTTAAATTGAAAAAGTTATGCACTTATTTTTTTTTCAGATTTATGTAAATTTTTAAGTCGTTTTTGTAAACAATTTCTAACATTTTAAGCGTATAAATACTTGAATTCTTATTTAATAAAAAGTTTTTTTTTAACTTTTTAATACGTAAATACTCGATAAAGTATACACTTTTATATAAAAGAAAATCGTATTAAAAATAATAAAATCATCTATAAAAAGAAATAAAACTTTTGTCGAAACGTAGCTTATATATTATTTAATAACTTTTAAAAAAAATATTTTGTATATAAGAGATTAAATTTATTTTTTTAACTGTAATATCTGATAGATTTACTTAATTATTTTACACGCGTATCAGTCGAAGAGATTTTTATTTAAGTATAAAATTTTAAAACATTACGAATTACTGTTATAAAATTTATATAAATATAAATATAAATATAAAATAGAAAGCAAATATTCTTAACTTTGTTGAAGAGGCAACAAAATTGCAATTCTTCATTGCATCCAAAAAGGAAAAAAAAGGGGGGCAAATAAAATTCCACAAGAAACTCTTCGGAAAAAAATGAGTTTCTCTTAAGATAAATGGGATTCTGTATGTTGACTTTGATGAAATTTCTTCCCTTTGGATAACTGTGAAATTTTTCAGATAGGAAAACACAGTTAAACCGATTATTTCTAGCCATCATTCTTTAAACTTCAGGATATTTCAATAGATTTGATCGATTAGAAAACAATTTCTGAATATGAAACTATCCTTGTTATTTTTGAACTGAAGAATTTTCAGATTGAATAGTTCATGAAATTCATAGCTAAAGTTTTATTGTTTGATGCTAAAAAAGAAGTGAAAGATTAAGAATACTTTTCTTTTCTCAATAATGGTCCCTTTATTACTTCAGGAATTGAATAGACGTAANTATATATATATATTCCTCACTTAACTGTGATTTTATTTAATATTACTAAATATATTAAGAGAAAAGATTCATTTCTTTATTATGTTTAGAAAATATGTGAAATAATATTAAATTAATAAAGAAATGGTCTAATATTAATGATTAAGTGTAAAGAATTGTCACAAAGATGACAGAAATGACAAAATAATTGTGACCAATAACATTCTTGGATGGTGTGCATTACTTGGTAAGAGTACCAAAGACAGGAAAATTACTTCTTGTCAAACATAGATTAAGAATGATTAATGACTTTAGATATTCTCCTAAGCCAACATCTAATACACAGAACACAGATTTCTATAATTGAATTGATATTCAAAAACGATTATTGTCTTTTCTTATGTATTTTTCGTTGTATGTAAATTGATAAAAATGATTCGATTTTTATTAAATTACAGCAAAAAGAATGAAATTTTATAAACATAATCCAAAGAAAATGTATGAAAGTAATCATTTAAAAGATAAAAATGAATATATAAATTGTTTTTATTTAATTATTTAAAAAAAATATTAATTTAAATTGTATTTTTTATTTACTAAAATTTTTCAATTAATAAATATAAAAGTAATTCGAGATTTTTATTTAATTACAGTAAAAAAATAACGAGTTTTCACGAATTAATTTAATAAAAATTAAAAAAAAAAACATTTTATTTAAATGAAAAAAAAAAAGGATTAATTATTAAGATTTTTATCAAAGGTTAAAGCATTAATCCTGTTTCATCTTCTTCCTTGAAGAATCCGAAATAAAATATTTAAAATGATTTTAAAAACGTTTTTACTGACATTTTTATACATTTTTTTTCTTCATTCTAGCAATTTTAAAGCCGCTTTATTATGTTATATAACTTTAATTAATATGTTTTCATGTGTTAAATGGATTTTTAAGTAAATAAATACATCCATTTATGTAATTATTATTGTTGATTTATTTTTATTTTCTTTATTTAATTTCTAATAAAAAAATGACCTTTCAATAAAATTTAATAAGAATGTAATGCGTGATTAAAGTATACTTAAGAAAGGAAAACGAAAAAAGTTAAAGGAAAAAGAGGAAAAAAAAGTCATTAGGAAACAAATTACTTAATTGAGTAGTTTATCCTGAAAGAGAAAAACAATTATCTAATTTACTTGACTCAATAATTATTAGTGTTACGTCTTTTTGTAATTGGATAAAAATTACTATTTTATTTAGTGTTAAAAAAATCTAATTTAACAATTAAAAAATTTAAAAAATAATTATTTTTCTAATGATTTTTAGATATAGTTAATACACGCTTATCGTTCATTAACATCAAATGATATTTGAAGAGTCGAAAAACTGTACTTTAAATGACTTAAAAGTATACAAAAATGAAAAAAAATATACTCTTTAATAAGTAATTTTCATTTCGTTGTCGCATTTTTTTCATTATAAAAATATCATTTTACTACAGGAGCGATAATGGCTTACACTTCAGAAGTTGTGAAAACTCTTAATATAAGTTAACTTAATTAATTAAAATTTTATTTATGAAATTATAAGATTATAGATTCTTTTTTGTAATATATAAAATTAACATTTTATAGCGTTTATTTTCTATAATTTAATTTACATCAATGCAACCTCTCTCTTCGATGAATGAAATGAACGATGTTATGTTATAATTTTACTATATTAAACAGTATATTTCATCAAGCACACCGATCTAGAATACCTATACTTCATTTGTAGTGAAAGGGCAGGTGTATTTCAGGAAATTAGCATCAGTTTTCCCGGAACGTACTTCAGGAAAACTGAATGTGTCATAACTACTTAAATCAATCAATGAGTCATACAGGTTCTCTTAAATAATTTGCATATAATTTAATATTCTAATTTACACGAAAGCCTAGTTTTGTAGGTTAAACCATCCTGTTACATTGAACAATTAGATAATCAGGCCATTTATAATGTTTTAATTTATCTTAGAGCATTTAGATTTCTCTCACTTGAACAGCCAATTGGCACACTAAGAAGCGTATATTGGCACATTAAAATATATTTATTAATAGTAGATAAAATATATAAAAATATAGATTATTATTATTATTATTATTTTATTCTGATGTTATAAATGTAAGAAGTTAACAAATATAGTTTAAGTTTACTTTCCCGGCTGTTATAAGAGAGGGAAAGTATGGCTGAGTCCAAAAAAGGGTCAAAGAATGACCCCCTCCCCCAAGATTTTTACATTTTTGGACTCAGGGGATCTTGAAATGTCGAGAAATGCAAAAAATTTAAGTTGTTTTCTGTATATATGGATGTTATTGCGTGTGGGGAGTTCACACTGTTTAAAGCTTCTCCTCCTGTGCTTTTGGTCGAAAATTTCTGAAATTTTGCAGGGAAGTTTGTGTATTAGAGTCATTGTTGCTATTAAATTTTGGTAGTTAAAGGTACAGGGGGTGGAGGGATAGAGGAGATCTTGTGTCGTATTTCGAGAGTGGTCGGATTTAATGAAGATTTTACTCGTTATTAGCATTTACAATTTTTTTATAAAACCCATCTTTACCCTCAAAATTAAACTTTTTGCCATTTTATAATAATAAATAATATAAAAAATTCTTAAGTAAAATATCATAACAGATGTTGCCACACTCAGTTTTAAATATTACCGGGAATGTTACTCAACTCGTTGCTGGATTTTTTTTTCTTTCTTTAATATGGCAGAAGTATGCGGTCAAATCTTTATTTCTAATATAAATATCAATATTAATATTTAATAAATATAGGAAAATTATTGAAGAGATTCTTTGATATCGTATATTAAGCTTCCACGATGATGTAACGGAGAACAATAGGCATTTCTCCTACTTCTATCCCAATTTATCGATCCACGTGTTGCATATAGAAGAAAATCTTTTACAAATAACAATAACAAATCAAAGAATAGGATTGAGAAAAAGACCAGCTGTCTTCACTTCTGTTATATTTCCTACTGACTAATTTTCCTCACTTGATTTGGCCATTTAAACTCGATATGTTCCAGAAGTGGCAATTGTTATCTAACTGATGTCAATAATAACTCGGTAATTGTTGATAGAAGAAAAGTAAAATAATAATAATAAAGTATGAATAGCGTGATGATTGTAAACATCACGTTATGTTTATGTTCTCGGTTTAAGATGGAAATTTGCATGTCTGAGCGGCACGAAAAATTCAAGAAAGATTTAACTGATGTTATCACTCCTCTTCTATCGATTTTTAGAGGTTAAAAAAATTTTGGAAGAAATTTTTTTCTTAGTTCAAACGATTTTTCGGTGCTTCTGTTGTAATTTAACACAATACTTAAAGAGAAAAATCTTCTATTATATTATAATAATTGCCTTTGTTAATTGTTAAGTTGATGAATGGAAAGAATAATGCTTCATTGCACTTATAAAATATGATAAACCTGTCCACAACGGAAACCTGCCTAAACCGGAAAAACTTTTAGATTCCGGTTTACACAAGTTTTATTGTATATAGATAAAAGGTCTTAAATTCGGTATTTTAAGCACAAATCCATCAATTTATTGTTAAAAATTAAGGAATTCTAAGGATGAATAATATAAGATTTTTACTTGTTGAATACAGAAGCTTAAAGTACAATCTGTGTTTAAATTAATGTAAATTCGTGACAAATAATAATAAAACTTGAGACAGTTAATTTCGAATTAATTCAAAAATGTTATTGGAAAAGTCTACAAATGCCATTGCTGAGATATTGTAGACGACTAAATGAAAATATGGTTGATTGATTATATAAAAATAGTCATATTTAGAGGCGATATGATAGTTATTTTTCAGAAAATACATTAATATTAAATTAATTTCAAAGATCACGAAGCACTAGAATTAATAAATAATATAATAAATAAATAAATTTCTAGAATAAAACACTAGAAAAGTATTTATAAAGCGATAGAATTTCTTTGTAATAAATTCCAAGATAATAGGTGCTTTATTATTGCAGATGAAGTACACAAAGGTGATCCTCAAAACCTAAAACTTTATTACTAAAATTTAAAAAATATTCATTACAAATTCTCTCAAATTTATCTTCATCTTCCCTCTTCCCCTCATCGTTGAAAATTCTTATAACTTCTCAATAACTTTTTTTCATCTTGTTCTTTAAATATATTCATTAATTTCTATAAAATCTTTCAAGTGAACATAAGAAAAGTTCTGTAAGTCTCACTTCAATCTCTCTCTCTCTTACTTGACAATCTCTTCAACATCATTCAAACCTTATTTACTTTCATGTTGCTCGGTAGAACATGCTTCTTGAGAAAAAATAATGTTGAAATAGCTTCTGGAGAAATTTTTCATGATGTTTTCTTAAATAATGTTGACAAAAATAATAAATTTTAAACGTTAAAAAAAAAATAATAATAATAAAGGAATTTTTAATAAGTAACTTCAAGAAAAATTGCAGTGTGTGTGCGAGAAAGTTCAAAATTCGTATATTAAAAATATTATTTACTAATTTTCCTCATTAAAAATATACGATTTTAGAATAATTTATGAATAATAAAAATATTTACTGTGTTAAATCAATATAAATTGCTATTTAAATAAATAAATAAATAAAAGTGAAAGAAATCATATAGTCAATATATACTTTAATCTTTAAATATTTAAATAAGATTTTCAGAGTTATGTATATATATATATCTAGCTATTAAAACATTAAAAAATAATATAAATAAACATTAATCAAACGTTATAAAAACAATTTTTAATAAAACTTTCCAGAAAACTTACATTAAGAGGATTATTAATATTTGTTTTTGTAATCGTGTCAAAATTAGGAAAAAATTTACTTTTTTTACCGAGAAACATTCATTAAAATAATCTTTCCAGGGAGAAAAAAAGGGAAATAAAATTGTTAAATCATCATAAAGCTTTGTGCTATTTTCCAGTAGAAGGATCAAAAACAAGGAAACTCGATCCAGATAAAATTAAAACTGAAAGAAAACTAATTGTTTCTTTTAATCAGTTTTACCAAATTTACCAATTTAAACAGGAAAAAAAAATTCCTTTTTTTTAAACTCTAAAAAAAAAAAATAAATAAAACTTCCTTACAATGTTTTTATTCTAGTCATTAATGGAGATAATTAATCTTTAAGGATATCGTGCATTATCCAGACCTAACAAAATAATTTGATAATCCAAGTAATTTAATTCGATGCAAGAAGAAATATATATATATATATATATATATTGAAAAAATATGTCAATCAACTATAGATATAAAAAAAATATATACTTACGACTCATCTTGATACAACTTATTACATGGTAAAGTTTGTAAATAATCATTGCTTCTAGTGACTGTATTTATACTTAAATTGAACAGAGGTGCGGTATTCAATGCCAATTTTGTTGCTCACTGTTTTCTGTGTTTTAATATTATGTAAATTCTTATTAAAAAAATAAAAAAACAAGATTATATTTAAATAATTTTTCATTGAAGTACAACACTGATTATTGATAAACTAAATGAAAAACTGGAAAAGCTTAAATAAAACTAATTTAATCTATTAGTGTAAAAAATTAAAAAGAAATTTCAAAAATAATTTTGTTTTCGTGTTATATTATTTCATACTATTAAACACACTATTAAACAATATATTAAACTTTGTTAAAATATTATTTCAAATTGTCGTGTTTTAATTTATTCGGATATTAGAAAATATA
>NW_019384295.1:269605-274671 GCF_000671375.1 Centruroides sculpturatus | reverse complement strand
TATATATATATATATGTATCAAAACTATTCAGCATTGATTATTCAGACTGGCACCAACTAAACTAGTTCTGTTAAAAGTAACGTCAAGAACCAAACGGAATGACGCAGTTTCGAGACGACAAATCAACACAGTGACAGGCGATGCTACAAACGAGGGAAGATATGCAGACATTTGGCTAGGAAGCGAGAAAATTGAATCAGGCAGTTACAAAGCCATTGGAAGTCAAAGCACACGTGCAACGAAAATCAATCGTCCAAGAGAAAGAGAGAGAGAGAAAGTAAAATAGAGGTAAGAATAAAGTAGACAGAAAAAGCATGAGAATAGAATGCATACCACGCTACCTATTGCGTGAGGAAGGAGAATGGGCAGATGTTTTCGAAACGTGCTCAGTCAGAATTAAATATATCTCAATAGAATCGAACTAAGTTGGTGAAGAACATTTACTCGAGGTCGACAGAATAAAAAGTAAATAATATATATATAGAGAGGGTAAGGTTTGTAATCTATAAATATATGTACGATAGAAAAAAAAACCCTGTAAGAAAGTTTATTTGGACGACCAAGAAAACTGTTAATGAGTTTTGCACCGGACACTGTGCTGTTTGAAGGTAACAGCTGCGTATAAAATGCCATCCAGTCGTACTCAGTTCTACGCAACTTGCATGGAAGCAGATTTTGCTGTGGTCTTTATACGGGTTCTGGCTTACTTTACGACTTTACTGTAAATTCCGCCGACAGCTGTCGGTCGGAAAATAAAGCATCTCTAACTTCTTCTTAGTATTATAAGTAGATTCTAGAATTTAAAAAAAAAATCAAACTTGAATAGAAAAGTGAGTTATTTATCGTTCTCTATTTTTATCAGTTTTACTTGAAAAGGTCGGAAATGATTCATAAAAACATTTACAATAAAACTTATTTATTTATTTTTTTAAATATATATATATGTACACATATACATTGCTTAGTCTTGATAATTTTCTAAAGTATTTTTTTTAAATAAATTACAAACAATTGAATTATGTAATATCTCTAGAAGAGTCATCTTAACAATTTTCCCAGAGGCTATAATCGTTACGTAAATCTCGGGTCTCAGCAGTTCTCAAATTTTCTTTTAATCGTTGTAACAATGATAAAATTATTTTTCGAAAAACTAACAAGGAGATTTTTAATAACTAACCGTTCAAAAAAAAAACTATATTATTTTAATTCATTCAGAAACGAGTGCAATTTATCTCAAAGGTACACAGATAATTTTAAATGCACCACAAACATTTTTACGTAACTTTCTATGCTAAATAAGCTTAATCACTAGAAAAAAAAGATATTTTATTTAATTTTCAAGTAAGAAAAACTTTACAATTTCATTATAATTTAATTAATTAGCAATTGATAAATGAATAAGTAACCAATTACATATTTCTCAAATTTACAGTTTAATTTGATTTTCTTAATAAAATAACACATGTTTGTCCTTAAAATATTTATAGGCAACTACAAAAGATAATAAAATTCACTATAAGAAAGCTAATATTTTATAAATACCTTCCATTAGACTGCTATTGCTAACATTAAATCTAAAGAATAGATCCATGTGGACTATCGAACGTAAACACAGGTGTTAAGGTTAAGATGTCTAGCGTTAAATTAGTTAAATGTTTGGCAGTGCATGCTAACTCTCAGGGGAAGAAAGAAGAAAGATTGAAACAGTGATTTAAGTACCAGGCACTAACAGATATTTTCATAATACCACTACCTAAACGATGTATCCTCAGTATTAAACTCTATAAGCTTTCAAAGTCTGAAAGTAGAAGAGAAGGGAGGAAAAAAAGATCGATTTTCTATTAGAGAATGAACCGATCATAACAGGTTCTCTAATGTCCATTAAGAAAATCGGTTAATATAATTGGATAAAGTTTTATTTGTCATACTGGGTCAATAGTTGGCAGAGGAGCAAGTCTAACGCCTGGAGTTACGATGGGTTGCGCTAAAGAGAAGTTGATGTTTGTCTTGCCTAACTAAAATGGAATTAAATCCTTCTTCTATCGATTTTTCTCCTGTAAACGAAACAATGTAAACATTATCAGTTATTTTGCTAACTTACTCTCCTCTAATTTCATAATTCATGACTTTAAAATAATGTGCTTTAACTCTTGTAAATGATAATAACCTTGCTTAAGGGTTTCGATACGTTCACCCATACTAATTATACAGATGGTAATGGAAAAGAATAAATTCTCTAGAGATTTTTATTGTCTTTTCGACTATTTGCTTTGATTTTCTACTTAAGAGAAAGTCTCATTTGGAGATTAAACGATTTAAATAAATAACGGGATAAATTTAAAACGCCTTTTCATTGGTATATTTTTCATTTAGATGCTTTATTAATTTTGTCAAATCTTTTAATTAAATTCCTTAAATTCAATTAGATTAAAATTACTTTTTAATTAAAAACTTTCAACAAAAATTTATAAAAACAATATATATATAAACACACACATATACTGATATAAAATTCAAATAATAATGGCAAGTTCAGAATTAGAATAATAAATTGAATTTAGTTATGAATTTTAATCTGTTTCCTCTTAGGAAAATGGCTTATGACATCTCTCTTTCGGTCCCCTGTTGTTTGTTGAAACTAGTTTAATAATAATAATATTAATAAATTTTAGTACGATTTAATTAAATATGACAAGAAGATAATGTCCCTTATTCTCTTTAGTTATTTACTTGTCTTAAAATTGCCTAAAAATACAAAAATGCAAAAAAAAACAAAAATCTTTATGTTAATTACCAAATTTGAACTTAAAAGACACAGTATTTTTTTTTTAATTTTTTTTTATTTTATGATAAGCTAATTATTTATTTCGAGTTAAATAGGTTTGTCTGCCTCTGACAGCTTTAACCATATTCTGTAGCCAAAAACACTTTTGGGTAGGGAATGTACAGACAGCTGCTATCTTCTAAATGATGATGACTGAAGATTGTCTACATTACTAGATTCAACATCGTATAAAAAGAATCAAATGTTTTTTATATGTTCTGGAAATGAATTTCTAGATTTTTTAGATACTCAAATATCTGCAGAATTTTTTTTAAAAGTAATGTAGAATATTTTATTGATATTTAATATATTTATAAATTCTTTTTAAGAATGTAAAATTGTTTAAATTGAAAAAGTTATGCACTTATTTTTTTTTTCAGATTTATGTAAATTTTTAAGTCGTTTTTGTAAACAATTTCTAACATTTTAAGCGTATAAATACTTGAATTCTTATTTAATAAAAAGTTTTTTTTTAACTTTTTAATACGTAAATACTCGATAAAGTATACACTTTTATATAAAAGAAAATCGTATTAAAAATAATAAAATCATCTATAAAAAGAAATAAAACTTTTGTCGAAACGTAGCTTATATATTATTTAATAACTTTTAAAAAAAATATTTTGTATATAAGAGATTAAATTTATTTTTTTAACTGTAATATCTGATAGATTTACTTAATTATTTTACACGCGTATCAGTCGAAGAGATTTTTATTTAAGTATAAAATTTTAAAACATTACGAATTACTGTTATAAAATTTATATAAATATAAATATAAATATAAAATAGAAAGCAAATATTCTTAACTTTGTTGAGGAGGCAACAAAATTGCAATTCTTCATTGCATCCAAAAAGGAAAAAAAAAGGGGGCAAATAAAATTCCACAAGAAACTCTTCGGAAAAAAATGAGTTTCTCTTAAGATAAATGGGATTCTGTATGTTGACTTTGATGAAATTTCTTCCCTTTGGATAACTGTGAAATTTTTCAGATAGGAAAACACAGTTAAACCGATTATTTCTAGCCATCATTCTTTAAACTTCAGGATATTTCAATAGATTTGATCGATTAGAAAACAATTTCTGAATATGAAACTATCCTTGTTATTTTTGAACTGAAGAATTTTCAGATTGAATAGTTCATGAAATTCATAGCTAAAGTTTTATTGTTTGATGCTAAAAAAGAAGTGAAAGATTAAGAATACTTTTCTTTTCTCAATAATGGTCCCTTTATTACTTCAGGAATTGAATAGACGTAATGCTAGAAAGTTTTCCATTCTAGGAGTTTTGTTTTAAAAAAAAGAAACGATATTTTATGGAAGAATTATCTATTTTTCTAAATATTTGATTATATTTTCGATTGAATAATTTCATTTTAATAATTCCTACTCCGTTAAACATTTATATATATTGTTTACAGAATAAATTCTTGTTTAATTACAGTTTACAATAAAATATATATTATTACTATTAAATTATTCTAATTAATTAAATAAGAAATTTACATTTGCCTAAACATCTATCTGAATGGAACATGTATAATAAATACGAATGCAGATTAATTTAATTAACTAAATTTATCTTATCATCTGTTAAATTCTATTATAACTAGTTATTCTATTATATTCTATTTATGGGTACTGATAAAGCGGAAGATAATTCTAATAGACCGTATAAAATATCTATCATCAAAGAATATGATTAAAATTTTCAATTTACATCCTACATCCTTATAATTTCTATCATCACACTGATACTTTTTAGATAAGAAGATGAAGAAGATTTTATAATTCTTCCTCCAAAAAAAAGTATTATATACTGATACTTTTTGGAGGAAGAATTATACATGAATTATTATCTTCTTATGTTATAACTCAATTTATAAATGGTTTATGCTATAATTCAATCTACGTGATGATGATGATAAAGAAGATGATTATCTACTTATATAATAAATTCACTTTTATCTTAAAATATTATCATTAAAACATGTTAAAAATTTAGTCGAAAATTTATTGTATTTTTTTTTAAATTCTATAATAATTTGTATATAAAAGATTTAGTGAGAAAATAATTAATAATTTCCTTTTATCATTTATAATTTGAAGCTATTTAGTTATTATTGAATGTCTAAAAGATTGTATTATATATTAGTTATAACAAAATTAAACATTTTTAAAATTAAGGAATGGAATAATATTTATAAATAAATTAAGGAAAGTATAATTATTTATTATTGTT
>NW_019384295.1:238951-265596 GCF_000671375.1 Centruroides sculpturatus | reverse complement strand
AAATATATATATTTATTTATTTATTTTATACTTTATTGTTTTTAAAGAATAACTTTGATTTATTTTTTTTAACGAAGCATAGTACAATGCATATACACGTATAAGAGTATAAAGTAATGTTCATTATAATCCGCAAAAAATAAAAAATAAAAAAAACTTAATATTTTATAACGTTATATAGAATATATTATTATTTATTTATTTATTTGTATAAAAATCTAATATTTCAAAAGTTAGAGTGGTAAAAACGTTTTCGGTTCGGTTGTTATTGCATGAAGAAATTTAATTTATAAGATTGATACCAAGATTAGTATTTATGGAAGCGAATGTAAATTACAGAATTTTTTTTTACTTTAAATTTTTACTGAAATTACGCAAGAAGTGTTAAATTATTCAAGGAATTTTTTCTTTTTATATATTTATTCTTTGAATTCTGAGAAATGCGTGTAAAAATTTTTTCAACTCTAAGAAAAATGCGAGAAATTTGAAAAATGAAGATAACAACACTACACGTGTTCTTATCCTCGTTTTTGCCAATATGAAATATTACACTTATACAATTTGCTAACTACTAATTTTTTTCTTCGTGTATGAATGCAATCTACTTAAATATATCATTGTTTATAACACCATTTTTCAATCTTTATTATTGTTTTTTTTTTAAATTAAGGTGCATTGTTCTTGTATGTGTAAGTAATTGTATTACTAAAGTATTAAAAAAAACTTTGCTATTTTATAACAAATTCCGATGTTTTAGAAGTAAATTGAGATAAATAGCATTGAATAATCTAAGATATTTGATATTTTAAATCGATATTTTATGATATACTACTTGGTTTTTGTAGAGAAGAAAAGAAATCATAAATTTACTTTTAAAATATAAAATATAGGTCTATAAACGAATCAATAAAAGATTTTATAATAATATCATTTTTATTAAACCCCTCTAAGATGGATACTATCGGTTGCACCCTTGTATCCAATTTAGAGAGGTATAAGATGGAGGGGAAAGGCAAGATAGGCGATTCTAATTACTGTACTTATTAATGATAAATATGCTTAAAATAATTTATTAAAAGCGTAAATAAACATGTAAAATATTAAAATTTATTGTAATTTTAAAAAAAAATTATATTTGTTTGTAGATTTTAAGAGCCGATTTAAAGAAGTTATTCGGTAAGGGAGTGTACCCAATTCGAGATATTTTATTCTATAAAATATTATAAATAATTCTTAACTTTAATCACAATTAACCTAAGGGGAAAAAATAAATATTTACTTAAGTAGATTGTATTATGCATAATGTAAGACTTCTTGAATAACTTAATAATTTAAAAACGATGACGATTGACTAGTAAAATCATACAAGGAATTCTATTCGATCTTTTAATAATGAGAAATACGAATAAACAGAATAATAATAATAATATGTCAATAAATGTGATAACTGTTAATTTACAATGAGTTGAAAGACAAAGAAAAATATGTTGATGAAGTTGGAAGAATTTAAAGAAAATAAATAACTTAAAGTAATATCTGAATTTATGAATATTGAATACTTTCTTAACATTTATTGAAGAAGAGAATTGGTTATATATTTTATTATTATACATTAAAATCTTCCCTTTCATAAAGTAAACTTGATAAAATTTCTAATGTAATGTTTACATAACTAAGAATAACAAATTTACTACGATAAACTTTTCTACTCAAACTATAAATTACATTGATCCATAATTCGTATTCCTCTATAGAAGCTTTTGTAAAATTTATCATGTAGTTAAATGGATTACATATATAACAGAATTACCCACAAAATTTATCATTTGCATACATTATAATATTATACCGTAATAATTTTACGTAAATTATGAATCAATGATGTTTGACACTGAGTCATATAATACACGAAAAGTTGGAAGAGGGAAAAAAAATCATTCACACATGTTCCTGTTAGTAATATTCATAACTCAAACGTTATCATATTTTTAGCCACGTGAGAGGATGATTTCGTGACTTTGTCACGCTGCATCAAACTAAAATACTCTATGGCGACACGTCATTGCAATTTGGGTGTGGTCCATGACGTATCGCTGATTGAAGTTTCTTCATAGCATTTTCAGTAAAATTATGATAACATTTCATGATTACTATTCACTCCTGATACTTTATTTTTTTATCATATAATTTAATAATGTATAAAAAAATAATTCAATAAAATTTTCTAATAATTTTTAAAAATTTTAACGGTAAAAATATATTTTTAATTATAAAAAAAACGAAATTAAAGTAAGAAAAAACCACATTTCGTTCTCCTCCTCCTCTTCTTCATCATCCTCCTCCTAATCTAGTTTTTAGTTTTGTATCCCACTCCTAGTTTTATTTAACAAAAAATAATGCCAATTAAGAAGTTAATTAAGTAATTTAATTGAGAAATACTTAATAAATTTCCCTCTTTCAAAGATTCTAAAACATTATTTCTACTCCAACAACACACATTTACTGAATCGTATTCCATTAACGCAATCATTAATTTCTATTAAAGATTAACAGTATTTAACCGAATCTAACATTCCGAACAATATCTAATTATTTCCAACATTGTTCAAAATGCTTAAAAGATTTATTTAATCAGTATCAAACTCATTATGCGAATCTTTTATGTATACGTATAACATCTTATAATTATAAATCATGACAAGTTTGCATTGATTTAACACATTGATATCCCTTAATAAACTCCATTGACATGTGTTATATGGCTTTCACATCGTACATTGATCGTATTTTTTTACGTTAATGGCTTATATATATATAAATATTATATATATATAATGTTATCAGAAATATAAAAGGAAACAAAGCAAGTAAATCGGTACTCAGATGTGTTTAGAAAAGTAAAGAACTTATATTTCCAAGAAAATACTTCTTCAATTTAAAGTCGATGCTGTTTTCTTTTCCAATCATACTATTGTTGAGAATAATATATATATAGCTGGATATATATATATATATATATAAAGTTATAGAAACTATCAGTGGATCTGTTTTACATTGGATTCATGTCTAGAAGGAAGAAGCTAAGTTTGTGTGATCGAATCGTCTAGCAAACCACCTGCGCGTCGAGTAGTACTTCCAAGAAAAAACCACCCTTTTACCAGATGGTATATTGTACTGTACAACTGCACGCATTTACAAAGTTTTCTGACGTCATTTACGTGTATAACATCTATTGCTGCGTTAAATATAAGAATGTAGGGTCAGGAATTGGGATGGTTCATTCACGCCCTTCACGTGTGAGAAAAAAAACGTTGCACGCAGATAATAATATTTTCCCCTTCCTTTTTTTTATTTCCCTAATTTTTAGGGAAAAAAAGGAAAAAAAAAATATATATATATATATTTCTTTTTTGGCAATTTTCCCAAGGATATTTTAATGCAGTAATTTAAGCAAATACATTTTCTTCTTCTCCTCCTTAGTTTTTTTTTATTTTAAATGGTTTGTTATTAGTTAAAAATTCAAAATGGCCACAGAGATTTTGTTTCATTATAGTTTTTTATACGAAAAATATTCAGTAAAAGTAGAAGAAATAAAGGATAAAAAATTATATATATTTTTTAAAGTTATTTTGTGATAAAATAAATAACATAAAATGTTTTACTACATCGACTCTATTCCTGTCAAGTGCAGGATTAAGTTTGAAAGATAGATATTAATATTAATGAACATTAATTTGTGCAAAATTATCGCATTCATAACGTTTAAATAATTAATACACATAACAATTGTGCCATAATTATTATTATTAAGAATGTTTTGATGTTTTATCATTCGTTTATAAATTACTTTATTAGACAAATCTCGTTAAAATTTTATAAAATAAATACTTATTTCTATATATAAACTGTTACTTCAAGACATATCAATATTAATTCGTTCGTAAATAAATATAACAAAATATCTTTATATAATATTAAAGAATTACACTTTTAAATAAATTTTTAAACATTTTATTTATATAGTAATTATTTTAAAGTTAAATAAGTAGGGGAAAAAATAAATATAAAAAGAAAAACTTTCTGAATCTGCAATTACCATTAAGAAAATCATAATCCCGTGCATCGGGGATGAGAAATGATAATTATAATTATAATCCTAATACTTAAAATATTAAAATTTTTCATCAATAAAAAAGCCATAAAACACCAGTTAATTCCATTCTGCACCATTGTTCCTGTAATAGCACTTAGCTTGGAAATTTAATGTCTTCTTTTCTTAAATCGATTGTGTATGTTCTTAAATATTCAATTAAAAGATTGCCTCTTCTTCCTCTTCTTCTTCTTCNATCTCGCATGATCCATTTTTGGAGGACTGTATCTTGCAAAGGGTTGCTTGTAGAGGTATGATTGCTTTGTCTTTTTTCCCCTATGGGTATGCTTTACGGCTCTGATATGGTCCCAATCATCTCGTTCGGATCTTGAATTGTACCGAAATGTTTGCCTTTGAAGGTATTTTACGGTGTATCATACTACTGCCTATTCTCCATGCTCTGAATTGGTCGAGGTGAGTGATAGTTCATCTTGGCCAATTATATTTCTATGCTTGCACTAATTTTTGTCTTATGTTCGATTTTAAACTCTTCAAATTTTATTTGTTACAAATGGAATGGAATGAATCAATGATATATTTTTTAAAGTTATTTTGTGATAAAATAAATAACATAAAATGTTTTACTACATCGACTCTATTCCTGTCAAGTGCAGGATTAAGTTTGAAAGATAGATATTAATATTAATGAACATTAATTTGTGCAAAATTATCGCATTCATAACGTTTAAATAATTAATACACATAACAATTGTGCCATAATTATTATTATTAAGAATGTTTTGATGTTTTATCATTCGTTTATAAATTACTTTATTAGACAAATCTCGTTAAAATTTTATAAAATAAATACTTATTTCTATATATAAACTGTTACTTCAAGACATATCAATATTAATTCGTTCGTAAATAAATATAACAAAATATCTTTATATAATATTAAAGAATTACACTTTTAAATAAATTTTTAAACATTTTATTTATATAGTAATTATTTTAAAGTTAAATAAGTAGGGGAAAAAATAAATATAAAAAGAAAAACTTTCTGAATCTGCAATTACCATTAAGAAAATCATAATCCCGTGCATCGGGGATGAGAAATGATAATTATAATTATAATCCTAATACTTAAAATATTAAAATTTTTCATCAATAAAAAAGCCATAAAACACCAGTTAATTCCATTCTGCACCATTGTTCCTGTAATAGCACTTAGCTTGGAAATTTAATGTCTTCTTTTCTTAAATCGATTGTGTATGTTCTTAAATATTCAATTAAAAGATTGCCTCTTCTTCCTCTTCTTCTTCTTCTTGTTTATTTTAGTTTACAGAAAAAAAAAGAGATAAATTTCACAATAAAAATTTCTTTTAAACTAAATCTACTTTCGAACGATTTAAACGAAATGTATCAATCTTAATTGCAACGTAATTAATTTTTACAGATTAACACTTTAATTAAAACGCATTTAAATAATATAAAACAATTAAAAATGCTTTAGTTGACAATAAAATATATTTCATTTGAATAATAAGTAAATTTAAGAATCGATAAAAATTAATCACGCTTAAATTATAATTGATTCATTTCGAGTTAAAGTGTATCAATTTTAATTTAAGCGTGATTAATTTTTACCAATTAAAATCTTTTAACGGGGATAAACATTTCAATTGTCATTAAATAAAATACTAGCAGAAATATCGTGCACTTAAAAANAAAAGCCATAAAACACCAGTTAATTCCATTCTGCACCATTGTTCCTGTAATAGCACTTAGCTTGGAAATTTAATGTCTTCTTTTCTTAAATCGATTGTGTATGTTCTTAAATATTCAATTAAAAGATTGCCTCTTCTTCCTCTTCTTCTTCTTCTTCTTGTTTATTTTTAAACAAATTATATGATTTTAATATGAATCATTTTTATTAATAAATAAATTTAATGGTTGATAAAATTTGAGAAAATGGATCCTTTACAAATTGAAATCCTTTCGTTATATGATAGAATAGGCAAGAAGTTAATAAAGATTAAAGGAAAATAAAAATGATGCAATGAAGTTAGATAGATAGGAAGAATTAAAGGAAATATCCGATTTTCTGTATTTTGCTGATTCAAGTAGATGCTGAATAGAAAAAAAATTTATATATATATATCTATAGGATTTCAACGTAAGCTCTCTACCATTATTTCTCATCTTACTTCTATATTTTATTAATAATTTTACTTTTAAACCGATTATTTAATTAATATCAAGTTTTATAACGTGTTAAATTACGTTACTAACGAGATAATTTTGATTTAATTTGTTTAAAATCGAACTACAGTTTAGAAATGTATAAATTTCAAATTTAATAATTTAAGTAGTGAAAGTTTTAAGTGTATATATATATTCACTTACAGATTGGAGAATAAATAAATTTTAAGAGATGAATCAGAATTTAGAATCTACGTAAAATAGTTAATAATAAAAGAGATGATAAGTACAGGTAAACATGTATATTTTTGTTTTATTTTAATTTAAATTTTGCACGGTGTATCTCGTTAAGTGTACCAGGAAATAGAAAATTATAGATTTGAAGTTATCATGCTGAAATGTGTCATTAATGTGGGTATCTCTTATGCACATATATTATAAAACAGTAGAAGGGAAATTGATGAGGGTGAGGAATATTCCAAGCCTTACTTTTATCCTCTTCTTTAAATAAATGAAAAGAATTAAGCTAATTTATCCAATGATTATTTCTCAGTGGATTAGCGTGATCATCATATGGCACCTCAACTGAGCCAATTTAGCCACATCAAAACGTAGATCGTACATCATCGTAATGATGACCGGACTACTAATCACTTAGTCTAGTAGTTTATCGTGCACCCAAGCGGGTAATTTAGGTCCAGGTGCTTTCCTGTCACATATAGCTATAGGAATAGACTTGATATAACATGCATAAACCATTGCACCACAGTATCATTTCGTAATAAATTATAAGATTAATGTAATTTCCGAATTATAGTTATGTCATTAGATAATTTCGCTTTCGTATGTGTGAAAGAACATACAGTAATAACCGATTTATCAGTTTAGTAGTGAAAATAAAGCTGAAGATATAGAAAAGAAAACGTATTACAAACAGTTATTCTTCTTCTAAAATTCTCTTGCTTTATATGGCACATAGCTGTTTTAATAGGTTTATAATTGCTCTTAAACGATTAATATGTGTAATAAAAGCATTTTAATTATTAACAAATATATTAAAATACAAAAAATATCCATCTAAAAAATATATTCTTAACGTAAATATACATTAATCACGTGTTGCTGAAATTGATATATTATAAAGAAATTGATAAATTTCACGTAATTACAATTAATTTTTATCAGTTAATTCGTTAAAAACATTTTAATTGTAATCAAACTTGAAAATGAATATTTATTTTACAATAAAAAATTAATACATTTCATCTGATTCATATGAAATGTATCAATTTTTTTATTGTAGAATAAATGTTCATTTTCAAGTTTAATTACAATTAAAATGTTTTAACGAATTAACTAATTAAGATTAATTGTAAATACGTGAAATATATCATCCGATTCATATGAAACGTATCAATTTTATTTTAAAATGTGATTAATTTTTATAAATTGACTCTTTAATTAAGTTGCATAATATGATATTAAATAAATTTAAAAAATACAGAAAAAAAAAGAGATAAATTTCACAATAAAAATTTCTTTTAAACTAAATCTACTTTCGAACGATTTAAACGAAATGTATCAATCTTAATTGCAACGTAATTAATTTTTACAGATTAACACTTTAATTAAAACGCATTTAAATAATATAAAACAATTAAAAATGCTTTAGTTGACAATAAAATATATTTCATTTGAATAATAAGTAAATTTAAGAATCGATAAAAATTAATCACGCTTAAATTATAATTGATTCATTTCGAGTTAAAGTGTATCAATTTTAATTTAAGCGTGATTAATTTTTACCAATTAAAATCTTTTAACGGGGATAAACATTTCAATTGTCATTAAATAAAATTCTAGCAGAAATATCGTGCACTTAAAAATATAATTAAAGTTTAAAATAGTTCAATCAATAACATTTTATTTTATTAAAAAAAATAATAATAATGAAAAAAGTAAAAATATATATATAAAAGATAAATAATACGTTCCATTGTCTTTCATTATTGAGAAATTCAAATTTTATATTTCTCCTGGTAAGTTTATTTGAATAATCGATTTTTGTATCATTTCTAGTTTTCTTTCTTAGACAAACAACGGTAATATTGTCGATCTGACATTTTAAATATAAATTGTCTTATATTTATTTACATCAAATTTGCATTCAATGTTTATTTTACTTAACAGTTTTATACAAGTTGTATCGTAATTTATGTTTTTTTTTTTTTTTTGTTGGTTTTATAGTTATTTGTTTACAAATATTTAGACATTACAAAGCTTGGTGTATTATGTAGTTGTTAAATTTAACTTTTTCTTTCTTGAGTATCCTTAAGCGTACACGTGTTAAGTTATAGAAGAAAAACTAAACAACTGACAAGAAATTCTTAGTATTCGGTTGTCAATTTTATATCTAGACGTGATTTCTTGAATTATTTTTATGTTTTATTTGTTATTTTGTGTTTAGAAAGCGACTGATTAGATTCTTTTCTATCGTCAACAGTCGCTAGAATAATATCAAAAGGTTTTTTTCTCTTCTCCCCCTTTCCCTCTTACTAATGTTTGTTCAGCTTAACAATGTTTCAAACAGTACTATGCATCTTATCAATGCAAAAATTTATATATATACTGAAAAATATAATATTTTGGATATTTAAAAAAAATAACTACAAGTGTATATTTTCTACGATAACAATCTAAATAAAACAAAAATAAATGTGTATAAATGTACACAAAAACAAGCTTAAGACGAAAGAAAATCCTAATTTTTATACACCAGAAAAGAATATCACTTATAAGCGATTAAATATATTTAATGTAACGAATAAACTAACGAATATTTTATTAATAAAGTAAGATAATAGGAGGAATATATTTGGGATAGAAGTAAATCGTTTTCTTCTATGGGGAATACAATCACAGCTCAAGAGATACTGCAAAGTTGTTTTCCAAGAGATTTCCAGATTCACCAACCACAGCCTTGTATAACATTGTTGCGTGTTGTGGAGAATCTGAAAGAAAGAGAAAAATCTTCGACCGGAAAAGGATCAGGCAGACTAGTTGATTCAGTTACGAGTGTGAAGGAGGCAGGTGTGTTCGCCTACTTTATTGCACATCCATATTATAGCACTAGCTAGACAAGTTAGTGAATTGTGAGGCAGTTGTGCAAGATTTTCATATTATGTGAAACTTGAAGTTTTTGCACAAAATCTTATCCTTTTTCATCTTCTTTTTATCTATATTTTTAACTAACTCAGCGGAGTATCATTTGTAAATTTTTCTCAATTTAAAAACTGTTTCCCTCTCCCCCGTTTTAACTTTTATAAACTTAAATAAAGTTTATAAAAAAAAAGAAAGATAAAATATGATTTTATTTACATAAAAATTAATTAATTTGTTAAAGATTTTATTAATTTTTTTTAGTATTTATTTTACTAACNTTTATAAATTAGTTATAGTTCTTTAAATATTATGTTTATTATACGTAAACGATATAATTAAAAGGTGAAGTTTATAGGATAAAAATAAATTTTATAAAAAAATTATATAAATATTTTCACAGATCTAAACATTGATTTTACAGTATTAAATAAATTTTACATTAAATTTGCTTAGCAAATATTTGAAAAATTTGGTTATTGTCTTCATTATTAATGAATTTAATTCGTCTTCTTCCAAATATCTCAACTGAAATATGAAGAGAAATATATATTTTAAGATATCTGAAGGAAAATTTCTAAACTTTTACATCAAATTTTTTAAGTAAAAAGCTTTTTGACTAAAAAATAATATATATATTTTTTTCTGCTGAAGAACCCTCCTGTTTGATTGTTAACATCAAAGAGTAGATAATGTTTTTTTCTTCTTCCACGTATAGTTACTTCCTCTAAAATGAGATTGAATGAAATTTTACATATACTATTCATTCCACATATTATAATATTAAAATACAGACTATTTTCTAATAGAAACACATTATTTCTTCCCATATTTTCTCTACAGTAAACAAGGAAAAAAAAATACATATAAACTTTACACATGTAAAAATAATAAAATTCATTTAAAGTATATTTTAGTTCACTTCCTAGAATTTTGATCGAACTTTCTATTGAATAAAAGTCTAAACTTTTGAATAAACCAAATAAATTGGATCAAAAATATTCTAAATTTAATTTAAATAAATTTTTATCAGAGTTAAAAGAACCAAAAGTTGAACAATTTTCTAAACCCCCATATGAGATGAATAGAGAATTGATCCATATTATCTTTAAAGAAAGAAAAAAAAAAAGGAAATATATCTATATATGTTTATAAGGAAATAATAAAGTTAATCTTTGAATTATTTATAAATTAATCAAATAAAATCTTTCTGTGCATTGTTTAGTACATAAAATAAAGAAAGAAATGGCAGATAGGAACATATTTTTCTTTCTTTTCTTGTAATAAGCTTTGCGTGTGGATTTTATATTGTGTTGTGACAGACGAAATGTTAAACTAACTCTGAATTTGCACGCATTTTACTCAATAAAACTTGTTAAATAAGAACGACAAAAACGATAAATAAAGAAAATTGTATATGTAAGAGCTTTGTAAAGAAAACTTTGTATAAAATTCGAGATTTACATTTAAAAGAAAAAAGCAAAAAAGCACTCGAATCATATAAATTTAATTAGTTAACAACTTAAAATTCTGTTAATTACCGAAAAGAAAAGAGTAAGAGAAGATTAAGTTACATTAAGTGGCCAATTATATGAATTTAAATCGTTGAAATATTCAATTCATTGAATTAAAAGGTGCGTATATATATATAAAAAGAAAGAAGAAACCTCAAAATCAATGTCCTGAAACTGTTTCCAATTTCCACACCACGTATTGGAAAACTCCCCTGAGAGAAGATAAAATTCCCTGGGTTCTGACTTGATAAAGTAGTCTTTAGTACTACTGAAGTTGGATATAGGCAATCCAGCAGGTGCCAAAAGATAGGAAGTTGTGTAAGTTGATCTGAGGTCGTTTCTAATCAAGTGGTCTACAGTAAGGTCAAAAAACGGTGTTAAAGAAGTTAAGCTTTTATGTCGCTGAACGTTAAAGAAGTTAAATTTGTAAGATGGTCGTTGTATACAAAGTTATTCTCTTGAGATCCATTTATATTGATTTGTTTCAAGGGCTGCACACCATCTGTCTGATACAATTACGAGTCCCTTTAGAGTGAAACCGTGACAATGCACGTCCGGAAATTACACCAACCACTACAGGTTTTTCACTTCTGTAAACCTTAAAAAAATTTTTCTACGATTATTTGATATGTAAAATAAAATTTCAAAAACAAATTATGTATAAATTTTGCAATGGATTCGATTTAAATTTTAATTATATATATATATATATAACTTTATACGTCATTACATCAGCATTTATACATAATATTTTGCATCGGTTAGCATGTATGAATATTTTTAAGATAAAAGAAAAGAGAGTACACAAGATAAGAATGATATGCATTATAAATAGTTTGTAAAAGTGTTGAGAGAAAGATGGCTTTTGATGCAACTCGTGTTAGTTTTATCGTTGAAATTCCTCAGTTTGTTGAAAATTTCTCAACATAACAGTAAGAGAAATTCCTTCACTTTACCCATATCAAGAAATGTACTATGTAGCCAGCGAGAGTCATATCGGAATTTCAAGCACTTTACAAAAAAGCAACAGGCAATTGCAGAAACTATTTCAAACACATATCAACTTAGAAATATCCAATTCCTCTCAGGATGAAGGGGATAATATTTCTAACACTATTTGTTTCATTTTCGGAAAAGTATTTCTCTTCGTATACTGAAAATGATGAGTTGTACAGTTTTTGGCTATTTGGTAAATGTAAGAATATGTATTATTTGTGTTGAAAACTTGTTTACGGATACTTTTCATCATCAATGATAGAAAGAACGAAGAGAATGAGTAAGTAAAATATAAATGTATAATGAAATATTATTCTATCTCATTTTTTTGTATTTGTTTCCATTGTAAGTTTTCTTTCTGCAAGCAGAATCTTTTGAAAGGTGTTTTATATATATATATACATATGCTATGTAACATCTTTTATAGTGAGTCCCACATTCTTTCTAAGAGAAAGTACAGTATGTACGAATATATACACTGTACGTTCTCTTATAACATACAGTGTACTTTCTCAATTATTATAGCTTCTTATCGTATACATACACAATCGATGGAAGCTGTAATAGCTCACACAACATACACATACATATAGTATTCGTATGTTTATGTGTGTTATGTATGTATGTATGGGGTAAAAGAATATTTATGTATGAAATTCTTTTACACACACATATATATATGCGTATGTGTACATAAAAGAATTGCTTGTTGTTAAATGCAAAAAGGAAAAAAGAATACAAAAATATTATCTTTTGATCGTGACACGTTCTATTTACTGTTAATTTACAGAAAGTGAATAATTGTGTTATTTAATTAGATTTAAAATTTTACGTGTAACAATTAAACGTCTAATGAAACAATTATCTTTTTTTTCCTTTTTCTTTTTCTGATTATAAAGGAAATTATCAGCAGGTGAAAGAATCCCTTGCTGTGCCTCTTTCCATTAAGAAACTCATCATATGAAAATCATTTAAAAGACACACTCAAATACACAACCGACGTTTGAATTCTTTAACTAGAATTTTCCCTTTTTATAGTAAATTTTTCAACATTCAAAGTAAAAAAAAAAAAACAACAAGAGGAAAGAATTCGGAATACTCATTAGGAAGAATGGGGCCAATAGTAAAATGCTAGTGTTCAATTGTAAGCCATTTGGAACAAAAGAAATAGGAAGAAGTCAGACCTAATGTTCCACGTTTCTCGAGACCATTACTGAGTTCTGGTTCCTTCTTGAACGATTTCTCGACTCAGTTTATCGACTTTGCTCGAGTGACAAGAATTTGCTTCCAATCGATGCCAAACATGACAGTTAGTTCTAAGTAAATCGGACTATCTAGTTTTGTTAAGGCTACTAAGCTAAAATTCTATTTGTTCCTACACTTAACGTTTCGTAAATCCTATACTTCTCAATTATTAAATTTTAAATTCGATTTTTCTACTGCATTATACTTACAATCTGATCCTATTTTTCATCATTTTAAAACTTACAAAACATGACACTTTCTATTGTAGAGATTTCAAAGAGAAAATTGTGATTTTTCTCAATTTTTTTCCATATCCAAGAGGATTAAAAGATTAAATGTTTTCTTTCTTTTTTTTTTTAACTTTTTGTTTAGAAAATTTCTAATATTTTTACGGATTTATTTTTGATAATTCTTCATTATTTTTAATATTCAACAATAAGTTAATTTAAGTATAAAATGTAAAAAATAAGAATTAACTTAGAAAAGACACAACATTAATTGAATGAGATGCTGTGTATAATCTACAAATTTTAGTAATAAAATATGTTGATTGCAAATAAAATATTGATTAAATGGATGAATAAAACATAATGACTAGATTATATAGTGAATAAAGACAAAATATTTGATTAGTAAGAAAGCACTAGTTGCCTGATGAATGATTTATGATTAGAAAGAAACAAAGAAAAAAAATCATTCTTTGACAACATCCACTTTGTTTATTTGCTTAGAAAATAAATTAAAAAATTCAGAAAACATAGTTTACTTAGTTCCTCATCTAACTTTAAAATTAACATTAAGAAAAGTACAGTACTTTACTAATATTGTATAACGATCCGGAAAGCTTGACTATAATTATTACTGTCAACTATAATTTTTGTCTGTCAATGTTTGAAGGACTATTGATTTAAAATTGTATAATTTTAGCTACATTTTAACAATATTAAAAGCAAACATTTCTCTGAATAGTTAATTTATATTCAACTGATGTATGAGAGTTTTATGTATAAAGAAAATTCTCTTTTCTTTAAAGAGAAGAGGGGGGTAAAGTGTATCGATTAAGTTCTGTAACATGCAAATTTTATATATATATATAAAAGAGTTCAATGTTCGTTAATTTTAATAAGAACAATTGAATGCTGAAACAATTGAATGTAACATCACGCTATAAATTGTATAAAGGAAATTAGATAGGTTGCTGCAGTTCCATTCCTGTCAGTGACTAGCTTAACATACTTTGTATGTAATCAGAAGAAATAGGATTTTTGTCGTAGTCTGATCGTTATTCCATCCACATTAGTCGGTTACCAAGGTGATAGTGTCATTTTATCGTACCCAAGATGAAAACAAAGCCACCAAGAGGGAATCCTATTAACGCCTTTAAACGAGAACATTTGACATCTTGAGGTTTATAAACTACCACTTATTATTATCTTATGTGTAAATCATGAGGTATAAAATTGTTTATAATGTTAATTTTACTTTCAATACTACTATATACGACTATAGTTAATTCTAAAGTAATTTTACTTGGGCGAGATGTTAAGTGTTATCATTAAAGAATGATAGTAAGATACGTTTAGTGAATAAAATAGAGGACTTTTTTACAACTTTCTAAACAATTAATTTCCTATTTTTTCCATATAAAAATAATTTAGAAAAAGTGTTGCAAAGTGCAACGACGACTTCAATGACATTTATGACAAATGTGAGACTGATTTTTTAGTAGAGAAAACCCAGAAGAATAAAATAATATAAAGGATGTAACATCACATATCTTCATTTTCTATTGTAAAATGGCAAAACAAAACACATTTTCAATTTTTAAATTCCTAAGAGGTGATATAAAAATGTATATAAAAATAAATTTTTCAAATTGGGGAAGAGATTCTTATACACGATTTTTCATATTTTTTGATTAAAGGAAAAAGTTAATGAATAAATTATAATTACATGTGAAGTAAAAATATAATAAGTAGAGATGCATTTTTGTTGAAAATTGTTTAACCTTAAAAAGAAATTGCGGATGGTTGTAAGAACACCGATCGCTCAATAGCTTCTTCTAATGGAATGGCAATGCTACNGATTAATTTTTAAAATTACATTAATAAATAATTTAAACTGTTTAAATTTATTATTTTTTTAAATGGATTAAACTTAAACAAATTTTAATAAATTAAGTTATAATTTAATGTATTTTCTTCATTTAGATAGACGAAGAGAGAGAGAGAAAATTTTATTTTAAAAATTTGATTTTTTTTATAAATTAAAAATTCGTTTTTTAAAAGAAAATATTATTTAAATAAGCAGAAAAATAGGCAAAGTTTTTTTTTTAAGTTTGTTTAGTTTAATTCTCAGTGAGGAAAGTAGAAATATATGTAGAAATGTATATCATATGTAAATCCTTACTTTCCTTTATAAACAAAAATACAACTATGCTTGATGAAACTTCAAAAAAGAAAAAAAAAAGTATAAAAAAAATAGAGTTACTATAAAAACTCCTGTTTAATAAATTTTTATGCGGTTTGAATAAGAATTATTCATCTCTTGTGGAGTTGTATAGGACCTCAGGTAGTATTTTAAATTGAATCTCTCTACTCTTTTGAAAAATTCATTTGTGTATGTGTATCAAAATATACATTTTAAAATACTTGTAGAACTAACATTTATATATATTAGTTTTATTTTTGTTTCAATTTTTTCTAAATGTTTAATTTCTTAATATAAAATTTATATTTTAATAATTTTAAGATTTCATCTAAGCTCAGATAATGAAAGCATTTAATGTCATATATTGAATATATTTATTTATTTATAGACGAATAATAAATGATTAAACAAAACAAAATTTTTATTATAATATATTAATATTATTCCTAAATTGTATACTCTTATGACAAGATAATATTAATGCTTAATAATGTACTAGATTAAATTTATAATAAAAAAAAAACTAACTGTTTAAAAGTCTTCTAGTGCTCATGAATAAAGAAAAAGTGTTAATTTAAACAGAAGAAACGTTATATTTACATGATTTAAATAATATTAATTTACTATTCAAATGAATTTAAAATATTAAGTTTAATTAAGTAAATATACTAAAAATTATATTTATTAATCATCATTTAAAATTCGATCAAAGAAAAATATATTTTATTACTTTTAAATTCATTCATGCATATTAATTACATGTTTTAAAAGTTTTATTTGCTAAAATGCTTACATTAGATAGAGAAGGACAAGTTACTATGTATTTTGCTTCGGGCATGAAGATGAGATGTCCTTTATATCGATTTATGGACATCTAAACTTACACAAATTCTATATCTTTTAGTCTAAAGCGAGGTAATTATCCTCCTTTTGAACATTTACAGCAGCGTGTTCATTATATAAAGAGTTAAAATAGAAATACTTGATTTGATTCAAACTTTTAAGTTGGTCTTATTACTTGTACTCTTAAACACAATTTAAACGAAAATATTCTACTCCTTACAATTTAATGATTTTTCTAAATAATTGCTTTCGGTTTTTAATGGTTTATCTATAACACAAATGTTAATTTAAATATTATTAAACGTAACAAGAAAAAAATTATAAAAAATTTGTATTGTTTTTTTATTCTTTCCATAAATTCTTCTTATCAATAAATTCTGAAAGCATTTATCGGAATAATTACATTAATTACTTATTTTGTAAAATAATTTACTAAACTTTAAACTAATATTGATCTTTATATAATCCCAATAATAAACATAAGCCTGTGATAAGAGGACTTTAGTTATATCTACACTTAGGTTAGAAATTATAATAGAACAAAGTTGTAGTTGAGTTTTGGTGACATTTCAGCCTAGACATTGACAGTATCAGTAGGATGCACCTTGCCCACACTAACAATAGTTCTATGTGCTAAACGCCCCATTAAATGAAGAGAAGCTAATCATCTATTAGTCTTCCAGAGTGGACTGTACTCGAGCAACAGTTCTAGTGTTAATAGTTCAACAATAATATACGAAAGCAAAATAATTGCAACGTTATTCTGTTGAGAAAGAGATGAACTTAATTATTCCGAATGTGTACAATACTATTTTTCATTACTTCCGTTGAAACGTAAATTAGAAAATATAATTTTTCTGTCATTTTTGATGGTCTATTTACCATATTGATTATTCTTTCTGTATAAATTATGTTAATTTTTTACCTTTGTATAACGAAATACATATAATATTTATTTATTAATTATTTTACGTGTATTATTACTATTATTATTATTATTATTATTATGTTTTAAAATTTAAATATTTATTTAATTTATTTCTCCTAATTAATATATTTAAATTTAATTTTTTAAGTTAAAATAATTCTATATAAATTACTAAGTATACGTGTATATATTTTTATAATTAAATTTTATAAATGTTTACAACGATTTGGTTATTTTTGTTAATAGAAATAGAGAATTTTAGATATTTAATCTGTTTCCTATTTTTATTTAAAATTAAATATTTAACTCATTTAATTTGTACTGTTTGATTAAACAAAATAACCTGTCTAGACGTGGCCAACGTATATATTTTATTATTATTCCTAAAAGGTGTTGTAGCAGTTAGAGGGTTTTATAGCTTTCCAGAACAGTTATATTGGAAGTATTCAACATAATTTTTACCGTCTTTTGTCTCTTATGAAATTTACTATGACCCTTTTTAGATAAAAAGAAAGATGAGCCAGTAAACGTTCATCAAATTGAGAACAGATGATACAAACTAGGTTGTCGACAGCTCACTGCCCAGTGTGGTATCGATGTATACATACAAAGGGCATGGCTGTAATTACGGATAATGGCCTGGAAAAGCACTCGCATTATGAATTCAGTAGGCCTATAGGATAATGGGTGGAGACCAATGATGGAGAAGATATTTGATCAATGAAACGTATACTGAAGAGTTTCAGAAGACGGAAATACTCTAGAGAACTGAAAAAGAAACGGAAGGTGGTTCTTAGATGGGTGGGAAAAAAAAGAACTGTAATTATTTAACTTGGTTGCTCACTTGTTTCTAACAGTACCGCCTTGATAATTTAATTTACTATTATAATTATCATCATTTACGTGATTTAAAAAAAAGAATTGTTTCTTGCGGGATTGTTTGACTTACAAACTTTATTTCAGGCAGTTTTTTTTAAATAAAATTTTAAGTACAAATCGATGTATTTCTTTGGAAAAAAGCATATAAAAGTCTTGCAAAATGTCTTAAATCGAATCAAACGTCTATTTAATGAAGTTAAGTATATTCCTTTTGGTTAAAGTAATAAAAAAACGAATGTTTCTATAAACAATGAAACGTAACCAAATATTACGTAAAGAATGACCGTCTTCAATTTTATTTTTTTGATCGGTGATGCAGAGAAATTCTATATTTTGGTATTAACTTAAAAGTATGGTAAGACGTTAATGAAAAATTTAAAAAAATAAAATAAAAATATATCTACATGTACTTTAACAATTGAAAGAAATCGTGATTTTCGATTTTTTCTTTTGACTCCAAACACTATCTCTATCCCTGACCCTTTTCAAAGACAGAAGACATCGATCAAGAGAGAGAAAGAGGAAGTGGTATAAACCAGTTTGGAACTACTCGTTATCTGTATTGTACGGCTAGTTGCCACACACCCCAAGCGACTGAGGTTTGCTGCATCAACGACAAGCCTTGACGAAACAAGCAGGTCAGAATTGTGACACGGAGATATATCTTCTTTCCAACTTAGAGAAGAAAAGTAAATCCGCATCAAGAAAACTACTGAAAGCGAACGAAGTGGAAGCTAAAGTCGATCGATTTCTATATTTTTTTGGTCAGATCGTCTTTAAAGTGTAAATACCTTTTTTCCTATAGTTTACGTCATTGAGTACTTCGTTCACCTATCCACACCCTCGGACAGGTCGGCAACTGGGCGACTTTGTAGGGAGGAGACGGCGTCAATAGATTGGCATCATGCCAGAGTGTTGTCCATGTATCTCCGTCTTGTAAGCCACCCACAGTAATTTCCCTTCGGTATTAGTCCGTGTTTTCCATCCCGAATGCAAGGTGTCCATCTACTTCGTTTAACTACCCTAAGGCCACATTGGGGAGGAGGGAGAGATTAATTAGCAAAGGGCGCTCATTGCGTCTTCTAACCCATCCTAATCATCTCTTCACCGTTCTGTCAACATAATCCTAATACAAAATGAAAGAAGGGAAAGAAAAAAAAAATTTTCTATTGTGTCAACACGGGCACTTTTCCGCTTGGTCGACTTATATAATATTGTATTTTAATTTTTAGATTTAAAATGAAACGAAAGCCTGTATATATATACTACTGTACTCTACTTTATTTTTTAAATGATTCATTTTCAACATGAGTCACAAGTACGGATAAGAGAATATTTAATTTGAGTTTATTACATCAAGATAGATTTGCATCTAATTACTCCGTTTTAGTTATTCCTTTAGTAAAAGTAATTTATTTTTGTACAAATATTAGCAAATCAAACATGGTCTATTCATGAAACATCAATTCAATTCATCATTTTCCAAATAAATATTATTCTCTAGAGTGATATATTACTNATTAAAGGAAAAAGTTAATGAATAAATTATAATTACATGTGAAGTAAAAATATAATAAGTAGAGATGCATTTTTGTTGAAAATTGTTTAACCTTAAAAAGAAATTGCGGATGGTTGTAAGAACACCGATCGCTCAATAGCTTCTTCTAATGGAATGGCAATGCTACCTCGTTTCTTTATGATGCTCTTGAGCATAGAAAACAATGTTTAGTAAAGTCTTGCCAGCTATAAAGGAAACTTAAGCTGCAATCTTCTTCACTATTGTAATACGGTGCTTGTATCACATTTATCTTGGAAAATCTTCAATAAAATACACTGAGTGTATGGCTTAGAATGCAAATGACATTGCACGTTGCTTCCAACATTAAACACAAAAGAATAAATGAGGAAATAGTATCCAGCAAACACCTTCCATATTCCAATAATTTAACACATACTAGATATTTAATATGTAAAAAAAAAAAGAAAAAGATTAGCAACTGAAAACAAGAAAATTACATTATGCAATTTAAAAATTAATAATACAACATTTGCATTGTTACGTAGTAATTGAAAGCACGAATTTAATATTATTACGTATAATTTACATATTTGTATTGTTACGTAATACATAAAAGCTACGTTTTGTATAATTACTCGTCGTATTTGCGTAATAATTAAAATAAATTCTTTATTATTACGTCAAAAGTTTACCTACGTAATAAATAAATATACGTATTTATGACGTATGAGTTGAAAGTTTTATTTTTTTTTACGCAAATAGCAACAATTAGACGAGGTGTTTAATTACTTATCATCATTAAAAATTTCGATATTAAACGGTTATTTACGTAGGCACTTCTATCTAATTATCTTCGTTCTAATTACGTTAAATTTATTTATTATAAAGCCAATAAAATCGGTAAATAATTAATAAGTTTGAAGGAGAAGGAAAATAAGTTTAATAATTAGAAAATGATGAGATTTCAACGTATTCGTCAAGAGAAGAATTTTTCAAACAGCAATCGAAGTGGTAGTACTGCAGGCTACATTTCTAATGAGAAACAATGATAGTTCTTTACATCTGTCGTTAAGTTGCAAAGCCACTAGCAATCTTTCTTTCTTTCTTTATCTCGTGTTTTTCTTCTCTTAATGAATTTCGATACAGCAAGACCCTTCCAACAATAATGAATATAATGATGCATGTAGTCGCTACAAGTCAAAACAAATTCGTGGATATTTAGTACTTTGTATGAGTGGGTTCACATATTTTACATGCAAGCTTTTATAGTTAAAAGTGTAGTCATTTCCTAGAGATATTATGATAGACGATGGATAATATTTTACAACTTTTGTCATAAACATTAATCATATCCTGGCACCTGTTTCCATTCAGCATTATTACTTTCATTGTCGTAAAAATTATTATTTGTTGTATTAAAAACCATTATTAAACAACGAGTTGCCTGTAATTTTATGGATACTATTCCTATTTTATAAATTGCCCTATCTTCAATACTTAAAACAGTATATATATATATATATATATTTCTTTTTCTAAAATTTAATGAAGTGTACCACACGTTTATTTATTAACAACTAATATAAATATATAGCTTCATTATTTAAATAGCATACCGCATATTTAAAATTTAATACTTTTTTTTAAAAAAAAGTTTACAAATTTATCATAATTTTAAGATAATTTCAGCCGAAGATAAAACTATCTTTATATTAAATTCTAATAAAGAAAGTCATTAAAAAATTTGTTTGTTCGTTAATTTGGTAATGGATAATGATTTAATGAAGCTTATGAAAATAGTTTAGTAAAAGCTTATTATTTTCTTATTTATTATCTAATTATCTGTACTATAAACTGTTTTAAACGTTAAAGGATTGAGAATAATCATTTTTACAACGTTAAATACATATTATTTTGTAACCTGTAAACGAAGGACACTGAGGGAAAACATGAAAAATGGCCTCTGTTAAAGGTTCGACTGTATTTACAAAAATACACCTAATATAAATCAGTATTGTGATTAATGTACACAATTAATCACATAATAAATTTATTATGTTACATAATTCTATATTATTATTGTTATTGTTATAAACAGATATATCTTACACACATTATACTATTACACGTGAATATAAATATATATATTACAACCGAAATTACTAGACATTATTAAACTACAGCGTAATAAAGGAAAAGCTGATTATAGTTTCGAACAGCTTTACGACTTCCGTTGTGATCAGTATTATATTGATTTTACTTAACGAATTTACAAGAGGACTTTTCCATGTTTTATAAAATTAATCAATATTTAACATTTAAATATATTTATATAAAAATATATTCCGAAAAATATCATTTTATCTCGTTACTCGCCCTCATTTCTTTTAAAAAATTACACTTTCATTCTTAATGTGATGTCTTTCTTTCTTACAAAAGAGTCGACATCAAAGAAACAGGATGTCCACTGTGAATCGTCATTTGTCACATTAAATACAACTCCCATCTTCCACACTCTGTTACATAAAGGAAAGAAACAATGTACAGTGTTCTTTTTTTCTTTTTATCTTTTCTACATAAAATATTTATTTATAGGGGGTGTTTTTTTTTATAATACGATGTCGTTTACTTAAACATTTTATTGAGAACAAGATACAACATCTCTATCGTTTCTTAATATTTTAACAACTCGATGATGATTTTTAAAAAAATTTGTTTTAAAACCCATTAAAATACTTCCTTATTGTGTCATCCATTGTTTATAATGGATAAGGGTTTTCTTTCGGTATGACAAGATTGTCTAGGAAGAACAACGACAGCAAATTAGCTGCAATTTCATAAGGTATCCAGTTAGAACAGCTGACACCAGATAGCATTGCAACATGAACCCTAGGAGCTGGTTAAATCCTCGATGCCTTGATGATACTGACAAACCCATCATTAACAAGAAATAACGGCTTCCGTCGGACATGGAAGCAGCCCGACACCATGCCATCTATCATAGCTGTCCACAGGCCGATAGCCAATAGTTGACCGATGGTGGCTAAAGAATCATTAGTCGCAAGTGAGTTGGGGTCGTCGCTCTTATAGAAACGTGGCTTATCGATAAGTTTAAAAGTACATCCGATGCTCGTTTCGCTATCGTATGATATATAACAATTACATGTGATGCTTACTTCGACACCCCATTAAACAAACTCCCTTATGTTACGTAAATGTTTCCGTATTAGACAACTTTTCTTTTATATTACGGAGATCAGATTCAATACTTTACATCTAAGATGATAAATTCTTCAAGTATCTTCTCGGTTTAACTGAAATTTCTAACACGACTGGTGATTTATAATATACGTAATGCGAATTTTTGAAACAATATACTGCATTTTTGTTGAAAATTGTTTAACCTTAAAAAGAAATTGCGGATGGTTGTAAGAACACCGATCGCTCAATAGCTTCTTCTAATGGAATGGCAATGCTACCTCGTTTCTTTATGATGCTCTTGAGCATAGAAAACAATGTTTAGNTAATTACTTATTTTATAAAATAATTTACTAAACTTTAAACTAATATTGATCTTTATATAATCCCAATAATAAACATAAGCCTGTGATAAGAGGACTTTAGTTATATCTACACTTAGGTTAGAAATTATAATAGAACAAAGTTGTAGTTGAGTTTTGGTGACATTTCAGCCTAGACATTGACAGTATCAGTAGGATGCACCTTGCCCACACTAACAATAGTTCTATGTGCTAAACGCCCCATTAAATGAAGAGAAGCTAATCATCTATTAGTCTTCCAGAGTGGACTGTACTCGAGCAACAGTTCTAGTGTTAATAGTTCAACAATAATATACGAAAGCAAAATAATTGCAACGTTATTCTGTTGAGAAAGAGATGAACTTAATTATTCCGAATGTGTACAATACTATTTTTCATTACTTCCGTTGAAACGTAAATTAGAAAATATAATTTTTCTGTCATTTTTGATGGTCTATTTACCATATTGATTATTCTTTCTGTATAAATTATGTTAATTTTTTACCTTTGTATAACGAAAAAATGTTATTGAATAATATATATGCGACATAGTATACTACATTTTCTAACCAATCAGGAAGAAGAAATGTTCGATCCTGTTTTCATGTCTTAACTCCTTGAGGATGCAGAAAATTCGAGAAGCTAAGCAAACCAAACATCATGTTTATCTGTTCTTATCGTCCCCAGATTGTATAGCTGGGGGTATTGGTTGCGATCGTCCCCTTATCACTTTACAACTCGTCTGATAATCCACTGACATTCAGACTAAATGTTTGTTTGTGTAGATCAGACTGGATTCCCTTAGGATATTGAGTAAACAAGTGGAACACCACAGTTTTGAATTTCTGCATAATCTATAATGTTGTATATGCAATTCACATAGTAGTTCTTTTATGTTTTATTATGTTTTGAGTTTTTATTACTCTCTCCCATTTTACCCTTATATATATACATATATACATTATTTTAGGATATTTTTATACATATTTAATTATAAAAACATAGTCATAAAATAAAGTTAAGTAGGACATTTCTATTTTATTTTGATTAATTTTTAAAATTACATTAATAAATAATTTAAACTGTTTAAATTTATTATTTTTTTAAATGGATTAAACTTAAACAAATTTTAATAAATTAAGTTATAATTTAATGTATTTTCTTCATTTAGATAGACGAAGAGAGAGAGAGAAAATTTTATTTTAAAAATTTGATTTTTTTTATAAATTAAAAATTCGTTTTTTAAAAGAAAATATTATTTAAATAAGCAGAAAAATAGGCAAAGTTTTTTTTTTAAGTTTGTTTAGTTTAATTCTCAGTGAGGAAAGTAGAAATATATGTAGAAATGTATATCATATGTAAATCCTTACTTTCCTTTATAAACAAAAATACAACTATGCTTGATGAAACTTCAAAAAAGAAAAAAAAAAGTATAAAAAAAATAGAGTTACTATAAAAACTCCTGTTTAATAAATTTTTATGCGGTTTGAATAAGAATTATTCATCTCTTGTGGAGTTGTATAGGACCTCAGGTAGTATTTTAAATTGAATCTCTCTACTCTTTTGAAAAATTCATTTGTGTATGTGTATCAAAATATACATTTTAAAATACTTGTAGAACTAACATTTATATATATTAGTTTTATTTTTGTTTCAATTTTTTCTAAATGTTTAATTTCTTAATATAAAATTTATATTTTAATAATTTTAAGATTTCATCTAAGCTCAGATAATGAAAGCATTTAATGTCATATATTGAATATATTTATTTATTTATAGACGAATAATAAATGATTAAACAAAACAAAATTTTTATTATTCCTAAATTGTATACTCTTATGACAAGATAATATTAATGCTTAATAATGTACTAGATTAAATTTATAATAAAAAAAAACTAACTGTTTAAAAGTCTTCTAGTGCTCATGAATAAAGAAAAAGTGTTAATTTAAACAGAAGAAACGTTATATTTACATGATCTAAATAATATTAATTTACTATTCAAATGAATTTAAAATATTAAGTTTAATTAAGTAAATATACTAAAAATTATATTTATTAATCATCATTTAAAATTCGATCAAAGAAAAATATATTTTATTACTTTTAAATTCATTCATGCATATTAATTACATGTTTTAAAAGTTTTATTTGCTAAAATGCTTACATTAGATAGAGAAGGACAAGTTACTATGTATTTTGCTTCGGGCATGAAGATGAGATGTCCTTTATATCGATTTATGGACATCTAAACTTACACAAATTCTATATCTTTTAGTCTAAAGCGAGGTAATTATCCTCCTTTTGAACATTTACAGCAGCGTGTTCATTATATAAAGAGTTAAAATAGAAATACTTGATTTGATTCAAACTTTTAAGTTGGTCTTATTACTTGTACTCTTAAACACAATTTAAACGAAAATATTCTACTCCTTACAATTTAATGATTTTTCTAAATAATTGCTTTCGGTTTTTAATGGTTTATCTATAACACAAATGTTAATTTAAATATTATTAAACGTAACAAGAAAAAAATTATAAAAAATTTGTATTGTTTTTTTATTCTTTCCATAAATTCTTCTTATCAATAAATTCTGAAAGCATTTATCGGAATAATTACATTAATTACTTATTTTGTAAAATAATTTACTAAACTTTAAACTAATATTGATCTTTATATAATCCCAATAATAAACATAAGCCTGTGATAAGAGGACTTTAGTTATATCTACACTTAGGTTAGAAATTATAATAGAACAAAGTTGTAGTTGAGTTTTGGTGACATTTCAGCCTAGACATTGACAGTATCAGTAGGATGCACCTTGCCCACACTAACAATAGTTCTATGTGCTAAACGCCCCATTAAATGAAGAGAAGCTAATCATCTATTAGTCTTCCAGAGTGGACTGTACTCGAGCAACAGTTCTAGTGTTAATAGTTCAACAATAATATACGAAAGCAAAATAATTGCAACGTTATTCTGTTGAGAAAGAGATGAACTTAATTATTCCGAATGTGTACAATACTATTTTTCATTACTTCCGTTGAAACGTAAATTAGAAAATATAATTTTTCTGTCATTTTTGATGGTCTATTTACCATATTGATTATTCTTTCTGTATAAATTATGTTAATTTTTTACCTTTGTATAACGAAATACATATAATATTTATTTATTAATTATTTTACGTGTATTATTACTATTATTATTATTATTATTATTATGTTTTGTTTAGTAGGTAATACTCGGTTTAAACCGGTGGCTGTGTACTATGCCGGACCAGAGTCAAGGCATAGC
>NW_019384295.1:231269-237667 GCF_000671375.1 Centruroides sculpturatus | reverse complement strand
TTTCTTTCTTTTTTTTATACATTTGAAAAAAAAAGAAGAAAAAGAAGTAGATTCCCTGCTTTTATAGATACAATCTCGTAAGATATATGGAAATCCAAGTCTTGAAAACTTCCTTTAACAAGATTAATACTGGATTAATATCAAATTTTTTGCATGATTGAAAGTATTTTGCATAATAAGTAAGGCTTCAAGTTTTATGTAGGGATGATGTTCAGTCTTTTTTTTTCTCTTATAAAAGAATTTTCGATCAATATTTTAAAGTCTAGCTAGCTTGTTCTTAAGCACTAAATTCTTAAATATTTTAATCAAGATGATAATTTATAATCTTACTTGTTCTTTTAACATATAAAGCATTAAAAATAAATTTGATAGCTTTGTTCATGATTTAAATATTAGCATTTGAAAAACCAGAAATATATATATGTATTTTAAGTAGTAGAAATATATTTTAATATTATTCAGACGAAAGTTATAATTAATTCTATTTAATAAAATAATCAATACACTTTTTTTTTGATAAAGTTCACATAATTTAAAATGAATTTGTAGAATTCATCAGTTTAAAAGTACTTTATGGAAACAATTTACATGAAGTTATTCCTGTATGATGTAAGTTATGTTAATCAACGTGTTAGAAGTGTATTTCTATCTATTTAAATGCAAAAATATTCTTATTACATTATTGCAATTTTTAAACATTAAAACTTTATTAAAGGATTTATTCTGAAGAAAAATAAATCTCTATATGCAATTTAAATATTAATTTACACTTAATAGCCAAACAAACTAATAACACTTTCGAATTAGTTAAATTGTTCAAAGGAATTTCATTAATGATATCAATATAATTATGCTGCTGCATTCCTTGAGTATAAGAATTATTATTTCCTTCCCAGGTTATACTATAGACCTAATTAAATATTATAAACTATCAAGGTAAAGAATTATAAGATCGGTAATAGAATATGACATCAAATTAACGTTAGACATTATCTTCTCTTGCTTTAAAACAGCAAAATAACATTAAGACTGTTATATGTATGTGCAATTAGAATGTATATTTATATAAACAAAATAAGAAATAAATTTAATTTAAATTTATTCAGGAGATTCTTATTAAATTTAATAGTATTACGTTCATATTTATTATTGTTAGGCTTGCTTATATGAATTAATATAAAATATATTAATTTATTTTAACTTTGAAAATTTAATAATGTAAACTAAAGTCATTTGTTTGTTATGAAAAATGTCACTTTGATCGATTTAAGCTTATAAATATATTTATGAAATTATTTTTCTAGTGTTAAATACTTTTGAATGAGTTTCGTGTGAGTGTCAAAACATTAAAATTTTTATAAATTTTAATTAATATAAACATTATTATTTATTTATTCGTTCTTATTTTATGTTATGTTTTTAAAATTTTATTATATATATAGGCCTATATATATTTTAAATATAAATTAATTGTAAAAAGTAAACTCAAAAAAGTCATTGAAGGAAGTAACTACTCAACTTTTTATCAATAACAATAAAAATCGACGTAAATTCTAACTTTAACTACATTTTCTAAACTTGATTTTTAATAGGTTTAAAGTCAAGTTTTATCTTTTAAAAAAATACAGAAATAATTTCTTTTTCTAACTAATGTTTTCAACTTTAAAATAGTTAAAGTAAAAACGTTAAAACTTATTTCTTTCTTTTTTTTATACATTTGAAAAAAAAAGAAGAAAAAGAAGTAGATTCCCTGCTTTTATAGATACAATCTCGTAAGATATATGGAAATCCAAGTCTTGAAAACTTCCTTTAACAAGATTAATACTGGATTAATATCAAATTTTTTGCATGATTGAAAGTATTTTGCATAATAAGTAAGGCTTCAAGTTTTATGTAGGGATGATGTTCAGTCTTTTTTTTTCTCTTATAAAAGAATTTTCGATCAATATTTTAAAGTCTAGCTAGCTTGTTCTTAAGCACTAAATTCTTAAATATTTTAATCAAGATGATAATTTATAATCTTACTTGTTCTTTTAACATATAAAGCATTAAAAATAAATTTGATAGCTTTGTTCATGATTTAAATATTAGCATTTGAAAAACCAGAAATATATATATGTATTTTAAGTAGTAGAAATATATTTTAATATTATTCAGACGAAAGTTATAATTAATTCTATTTAATAAAATAATCAATACACTTTTTTTTTGATAAAGTTCACATAATTTAAAATGAATTTGTAGAATTCATCAGTTTAAAAGTACTTTATGGAAACAATTTACATGAAGTTATTCCTGTATGATGTAAGTTATGTTAATCAACGTGTTAGAAGTGTATTTCTATCTATTTAAATGCAAAAATATTCTTATTACATTATTGCAATTTTTAAACATTAAAACTTTATTAAAGGATTTATTCTGAAGAAAAATAAATCTCTATATGCAATTTAAATATTAATTTACACTTAATAGCCAAACAAACTAATAACACTTTCGAATTAGTTAAATTGTTCAAAGGAATTTCATTAATGATATCAATATAATTATGCTGCTGCATTCCTTGAGTATAAGAATTATTATTTCCTTCCCAGGTTATACTATAGACCTAATTAAATATTATAAACTATCAAGGTAAAGAATTATAAGATCGGTAATAGAATATGACATCAAATTAACGTTAGACATTATCTTCTCTTGCTTTAAAACAGCAAAATAACATTAAGACTGTTATATGTATGTGCAATTAGAATGTATATTTATATAAACAAAATAAGAAATAAATTTAATTTAAATTTATTCAGGAGATTCTTATTAAATTTAATAGTATTACGTTCATATTTATTATTGTTAGGCTTGCTTATATGAATTAATATAAAATATATTAATTTATTTTAACTTTGAAAATTTAATAATGTAAACTAAAGTCATTTGTTTGTTATGAAAAATGTCACTTTGATCGATTTAAGCTTATAAATATATTTATGAAATTATTTTTCTAGTGTTAAATACTTTTGAATGAGTTTCGTGTGAGTGTCAAAACATTAAAATTTTTATAAATTTTAATTAATATAAACATTATTATTTATTTATTCGTTCTTATTTTATGTTATGTTTTTAAAATTTTATTATATATATAGGCCTATATATATTTTAAATATAAATTAATTGTAAAAAGTAAACTCAAAAAAGTCATTGAAGGAAGTAACTACTCAACTTTTTATCAATAACAATAAAAATCGACGTAAATTCTAACTTTAACTACATTTTCTAAACTTGATTTTTAATAGGTTTAAAGTCAAGTTTTATCTTTTAAAAAAATACAGAAATAATTTCTTTTTCTAACTAATGTTTTCAACTTTAAAATAGTTAAAGTAAAAACGTTAAAACTTATTTCTTTCTTTTTTTTATACATTTGAAAAAAAAAGAAGAAAAAGAAGTAGATTCCCTGCTTTTATAGATACAATCTCGTAAGATATATGGAAATCCAAGTCTTGAAAACTTCCTTTAACAAGATTAATACTGGATTAATATCAAATTTTTTGCATGATTGAAAGTATTTTGCATAATAAGTAAGGCTTCAAGTTTTATGTAGGGATGATGTTCAGTCTTTTTTTTTCTCTTATAAAAGAATTTTCGATCAATATTTTAAAGTCTAGCTAGCTTGTTCTTAAGCACTAAATTCTTAAATATTTTAATCAAGATGATAATTTATAATCTTACTTGTTCTTTTAACATATAAAGCATTAAAAATAAATTTGATAGCTTTGTTCATGATTTAAATATTAGCATTTGAAAAACCAGAAATATATATATGTATTTTAAGTAGTAGAAATATATTTTAATATTATTCAGACGAAAGTTATAATTAATTCTATTTAATAAAATAATCAATACACTTTTTTTTTGATAAAGTTCACATAATTTAAAATGAATTTGTAGAATTCATCAGTTTAAAAGTACTTTATGGAAACAATTTACATGAAGTTATTCCTGTATGATGTAAGTTATGTTAATCAACGTGTTAGAAGTGTATTTCTATCTATTTAAATGCAAAAATATTCTTATTACATTATATTTCCAGTTAAAAAATTCTTTCATTTCATTTCATTTTTTTTTCTAATTTTCCATATTTGTTTAATGCCATTCATTTTTTCCCTCTCTCTTTCAATAAAAATCTTTTACTTATTTAACAGTTTTAATAACTTTAATTCTCTTCGATTCAAGAAAGGAAAAAAAATTATCTAGAAATAATTAAAAAGTATTTTAATCCACAGTTAAATTATAAAAACTGCGATTTTACATTAATTCCATTCTCCATTTATTTAGTTGATCTGCTTTGAATTCTTCATCGAAGTTAAACGATTATGCCAAATTATGCTCTCTTCAATCCTTAACTACATCTATCATGTTACTATAATCTATCATTTTATCGATTATTCAAGAGGAAATTTAATGTTTTGATTTGATAAAAATCTTAATTTAAGTTCAGATAATCAAAAAACTATTTAAACTATAATAAACTTTATTTAGTTTTGTAATAAAATTTTCTTAGAAAAATATTTTTATCATTATACTTTATTATCCAATTCTCTTAATAGTTTAAAATGAAATCATTTAAAAAAGTACTGTATAACCTCGTTCTTTATTTTACCTCTCTTTTTTTCATTTTATTTATTTCAATAAAGGTAGTTGATTACATTATCTTCAATCTATAAAAACTATTTCTAGTGTTGATATTCAGTAAGACACTTGTGCTACTCTTTTTCGTGATCCTTTGCTCCGATAATTCTATAATAGCTGTATTGATCAGAGAATCTTCTATGTTACAAAGTTACCTACTCATAATTCTATAGAAAAATTTAGGAGGATTTCTATTCCCTTTTTTATATTATTATTTTTCTTAATTTTTATTTTTGTAGCTGTCATAGTATGCTTTATAAATAGAATTTGGGCTTATTAAAATGAATGTATTCTAAGTACTAAATAAGAACAGTAAATGGCATTAACACAAAAATGATTCTGTAGCAAAATTTTGTGTAAATATACTTTTATCTTTAAAAAAAAATACATTAAAAATATCAAAAATATTCGATAGATTTTTCATAAAAATTCGAAATGTGTTTGGGTGTAAAACTTTACAAGAATCGAAATGTCCTTTGAGAGTATGAAGAAAACCTGGTGAATACATACATCCTTCTAGAGGGAAACCATTATAATAATTCAGAATTACCTTTAAGGAAAGAAAAAATAAAATAAAATAAATAAACAAAAAAAAATCCTTCCATCAGCAAAATTCACTTTTATAATCTTTTTCTATAAAAAGAAAGAAAATTAAAACGAGCATCAACTTTTATCAACTTTGTTTTCAAACACTGATGACTTCAGAATATAGAATTATGCGGGTAGTGAATAAAGAAGTGTAGAAAAAAAACTATTTTGACTTTCAATGGAAGAATACTTCCTTTCGCCGGATGTTGCTCATTTTCTGCTTTCCTGTCTACAAAACAGACGTAGAAATATGTACATACTAAATCGTTGGAGTTTTCGCATTGGTTTTGTTGGTTTTCCTGCATCTGTGTAGATAGCGCTGTATGACATAAAGCACTACGTTTGTCATAGATGTAAAACAGAGATGGTGTATGTAGCAATCTGATGAAGCTGTCTACTAAAGGGACAGGACGAGGACATCGTTCCTCTACCTCCTTAGGGCATCGGATGTTGGAGTGTTAAGAGATATAATGCGTGTTGTATGAACTGTCAGACAGAAAAGGAATGAGTCTAGTCTGTTGTTCTTTATCAAAGGTACAGTTATACCGTGATAACAACTGTTCGAAAGATAATATCGCTTTCAGAATTCTATAAACTCGGAAAAATAGTCATGAATCTAAGATAAATCCTGATCCTAAAGACGAATGATTCTTCGATAAATCTTGAACTAAAAGAAAATTAAATCTAAGATAAATATTTATTTTAAAATGTTTTTAAAAAAATATATGTATTTTTTCTTTATTAAAACAAAATATTGTAAATTTTTTTATAAGAAAATAAAGCAGAAAATACTAAATAAATAACAAAACTCATTTTAAAACTAAACGTGAGATTTATACTTCGTTGGATCGAAATAAAAAAAATTAACTTTATTTTTAATAAATATTCTAAAAATAATTACTGATTGACTCGTTAAATTTTCTAGAAAATAATCGTATAGACCTTTCCAAAGCAAAAATTAATCACAATAATTAATAAAAATTACAGAAAACTCGATTAAAAATAACATTAACTGATTTTTATATTTTCTTTTTCTAATTTATAATTATTTTTACTGAAAGATTAAAATCTGTATCTCTAGATAATGAATATTCTACTAATAAAAATTTAATGAATAATAAATTAGTTTT
>NW_019384295.1:227394-230459 GCF_000671375.1 Centruroides sculpturatus | reverse complement strand
AAAAAAATTAATTTTTTAAAATAAATTTTTAAAATAAAAAATATCAGCTTAAAATATTAAGGGTATGTAACATCACAAATATTGCTCAAGAGAATTCTATTAATTATCTGTATATAGTATTAAAACGTGTAATTACAATCATAATTTCGTTATATTAATAATTTTGAATTAGATTAAACATGTTTACTATAACTTATACATTAATAATAGAGTGATAGTTTACAAAAAAATAACACGTAAGAAGTTTAGAAGATAAGAGTAATGAATACTGAGAAGAGAAAAGTGTACGATAATTATATACGATCAGAGATGCATCAGATATCCTCGTCAAGTAGCTTATTGGGTTATAATAAATTTACAAATCAATTAAATTAGAGACATATCAGCGACGGGCTCATTAAAAATTTGGCTCTTTACATGAAACTTTATCCTAGATGCAAAAAAGTTATTAGTTGATAGGAGTGCTTTCGACTTACTCAACTGGCCTTACACAATTTTTAATAGAGAAATTAACTCTTAAGATCGTAGCAAAGAGAGAGAGAGAGAGAGGAAAAAAACAAGTAGCAAAAAGTATCGAAGTGTTAAAAAATCTATAAGATCATAAATATCCTCTTTGAATTCTGATATTTATCTAGAGAATTGAAAGTTTAATTAAGAACACAAATGCTCACCATAGCATCCTCCCCATTGTTTTCATTCACTTAAGATAATGGTTATGGCTAGACAAGGAAGCGACGAGGAAAGATGGATATCTATTCATGGAATATCTCTAAGCATTGTGGCTGTGGTTGTGAAGCAATTAGGAAATCGCTGCCGTGAATTCTAAACTTAATCATTTCAGATGCTAATTTGTCAACTTGTTTTGAAACAGGAACACATCAATAACGAAAACTAAGTCGTTTTAGAAAATCTTAACGTTGCTTAAGGCAAGAAAGCAAACAATATTATAATTCATAATTTGATTCCATTAAGATAATTAAGTATGGATATTGCTTTTATAATTATTTTTACATTAAAGCTTCTGATTTTGTATTAAATTGCTAAATTTTTTATTATTTATTTCGTATTATTAAGCATTATAATAAAGAAGTATGCGAAAAAAAATTATGGTTATTATAAAAATATCGAGAAATCATTTAGCCTATTATACGTGTGGTATATATTTTTTTTACTATAGTTTGCTCTATTTTTGTAACGTATTTCGTTAAAAATGAGAGCACTTATCAGAAGTGTATGTTATTAATAAAATATTAAATCTATTTCTACAGCTAAAATTAAAATTTTATATAATAAAACAAAAATTTTATATTAAAAATTATTATAATAACAATTTAATACATTATTATAAACATTTGTTTACTAAAGTAATTATTACTAATAATTTTAAATGAATTAAACAAAACCGGGTTCCCGACTTTGTCACAAGGTGTCGCTACTTTCGTACATGTAGATCAATCTGACTTTTGTAAAGCACAGTAATGATTTTAAGGAATAAAAATGATTGCTTTANTATATATATACAGTATATTCATAGTATAATATAGTAAAACTTTGAATTTTTGTAAAATATATGGGACGATATACGCACAGAAATTAAATGTATATCATCCAATATGCTATTTTTGCTTTGTTCCATTCGATTATATATAATTTTCTTATCGAAACGTTACAGACATACAAATGACATCTATGCATAATAGAAAATTGCCATTATAAGTGATATACTTTCTACCATTTTCAACCCCGATGATGGTTGCCGTCGAAAGATCATTTTTCTTATAAAATGTCATTGTAACAGGCTCTAGTATCAACTTTAACATCGTATATGATGATATCTTATGTGACATTTTACAAAATCTATTTTAATATATATAAAATTTAAGAAAAAAAAAGGAACAAAAATGAATCTATTCCTTTGTAATATTGCCGTTTTTAGAAGGATATGAAGCAGTTTTATTAATTAGTAAACAGATAAACTTATTGTATATCGATAAATAAAATCTATGAATAAATTAATTTACTGATTATTGTAAACCGATCAATTTTAAAATTTGATCAGCTAATTTCACGGAAGTAATTTAAATAATACACGCGTTAAAAAAACCTAAAATAATCAAAATAAACATTAACTTAACGTATCTAATTGATCAATCAATGAAATTATTGAGCTACTGTATTAGAATTCCTTATTCAAACGTCTGTTGTTTAGATTATCAATTAGTTTACATGTAATCAATTCCTCTCTTCTTTCCTATCGAAAATTCTTTTTTTAAAAAAGGATTCCTTTACTTAAATATAATCAAAATTTAACTCGGTTAATAAACAATATTAATTATTTATTGATTTAATTGATAATTAGACCGAATTAAATAGAAATATATAGGCCTATATATCAACAGGAATTGTTTAGTAGTAATAGGCATTTTCCTGTAAAATCGAGTAGATCTTGTTCATTAGATATAACTAACTGCCTTTTGGCATATGAATCTGGCGAAATGCCAGCACAAACACAGTGATTGACATAGTTGTACTTTTACAAACCTCCCTCATGACATTTTAAGTTCTATTCGCCAATCTTTCACTAACGTACTAAACATTAATGTAATTGTAACTCGTGACTGATTTTCTCTTATTAACATAGTTTACAGAAAATGTTTGCTTTTAAAACTGAATAGTTTTATTTTATTCGATAAAATTCCTATTTATTTATTCATTATTCCCTGATGACGAAAAGTTTAGCTTGCTTTCGTTATTCATTATGCTACCAACTGTTTAAAATTTAATGCTGCTTCTATTAGAGATTGCATTAATATTTCAATGATATTATAAGTCTATATATTTAACCAATATGAGTTATGTGTTTTGTGTAAACTGTATTAATGGAAATTACGAAATATCAGTTATTGAATTATCGAATATCATAATCGTTAGTTATACAATTAATCAATAAAATTATTATTTTATATTCTAGATGCATAAGATAAAAAAAATTATATTTTAAATTTATAAATTCGTTTAAATAGTATCGAATTAAATAAACTTAATGTTTTTTTAAAAAATATATA